>NW_026851344.1:0-99541 GCF_030913485.1 Colletotrichum godetiae
ACCAAGTGCCAGATGTACAACGGCTGCGCTGGTGGCTGCGAGCCCTCCAAGGCTGGCACCTGCTCTGGCTAAGCTTGTGAAGCATGCTTGAAGACATCGTTGCTCATTGCCCAAGCGGCGGGGCGAACATACCGAGAAACCGTGGAGTGTTCAAGACTGAGCTACTCCTAGTCTATTCGACTTCTTGTACATAACATATATTACCATGTGGGAAACCACGGAAATACTTACACCATTCACTATCTGAAGGGCCTAATGCCCGGAACATGGTCCTCCAATACTCGTTAGAGTGAGACATGTTTGCCATGTTACTTAAGCATTTTGTTGGAATATTGACGGCAGAAAAGGGTGGATTTGGAAAGTGGTCTTGGGGCCCGTTGCAAACGGGCCTTCCACCTACTTATACCCAACGGAGGAATCATGGGCTCTGCCCACCAATTTCCTCCTTGAGTCCTTACATATACATACGCAGTCCAGTACCAAGATTATTGAGTTCCGTACGCCCCCCCCCCCCCCAGGCCCCTGCTGACGTGTATACCAACACATTTACAACATCCTCTTAGATACTCGATTCTTGTGACTACAACTCCAGGCTTTCTGCGACTTTTAGTCGTTGCTGAATTTCTCAGGCGACAACTACCGATGTTTCAGAGTGGACCCTCTCCGAGAGCAACTTAAATTGTTAGGTTTAGACTTGCATAACTTGGCAACTCCTATCCTGAACTCCGGCCTAGAACTTGCCAACTAGGCAGTTGGAAGTACGCTGCTCACTGGCTTCCCTTGGGAAGACTTTTTTGTCGTACCACATTCATCTGCCAAATTACGGATATAGCGGCGTAGTTTATTACGGCCGATGCGAGGTCATACATAGTCCTGATGGAGATAGCAAGATCGAGGGGTCGGGTGAAGCCCATAGAATACTAATACAAGGAGCAGAGGTTCGGATGACATAGATCGAACCACTTTCATCGACCGCAATGAAAGTGGAAATCTGCTCCGGAATGTGAAGTAATCAGACCTTAACCTACAGGCAGTATGGAATCTGACATCTTTCTTGAATTAGACCCTAAAAGGATAACGATGTACTAGCATTTTGTTTGTCATCTGAGTAATTCGAAGAAAGAAGCACCAGATCACAAAGCTGATAGGGCTAAGTAAAAGGAATCGTATCACAGGCGAAGCAATACGTCAACCGCACTTGAATGATCGGCTGGAGAATGTAAAAGGATTGGCCATTATTGAAGAGATTTGTAATTCTAGTGAAGTAAAAGTGATCTCTTCTTGATTTTACTAAACCACGAAACGAATGCTTTCCGTTGATGCAGTCCCTTTCCATTATGCCCATGTCCTTCCCGTCCAATGCCTTTGCCACTCTGAAGCTACCCAGTTCCATGATCCATCTCACTACACTATACATTTCCTCACCTGGAAGGCAGTGTCATAAACTGGCACGTGGTCTCTCGAGGTCTCTGAGGCGACGCTGAGACGGAGGCCTCAGGGACCGCACCTGTCAATCGACCGTCTTCAAGCGACAGAAGCACGATGACTTGACGGGAACGTCCGCCACAGCTAACGCCATTTGAAGTTGCGGTTTGAGGATTTTGGCCTCGTCTACCCGGCCCAACTTCATCAGACACTCGTAGAATCCGTGCAGTGCCCACACGTTGTTGGGGTGTCGCAGAGCCCGTGGCAACGTCTCGTCAACCCCGAGGTCTGCGCTGTAGACAGCCGCTGCCTCCTCGACATGGCCCTGCTCCAGCAGTAGCGCGCCGAGCGCATGTCGTGCTGGTTGCATCCACCCCCATGGCTCATCGTAGGGTAGTGCATCGTCTCTCTCCACGGCTTTCCGCAGATGAGCAAAAGCGATATCGTAGTCCTTCATTCGGTATGCCAGCTCTCCATCAAGCATAGCCTCGGCAATGGAGAGAATTGACTGACAAGTATTATTAAAGACCGAGCGAGACAACGGTACCCGTTTCACTGCCTCGGCAAAGAGTACGCGCTGCTTTTCCGCCTCTTCGATTCGGCCCTGCACGGCGTAGGCTATGCCCTTTGCATAGTGTGTCATGGCGACGGTTGAGCAGTAAAGCTTGGGATCTCGCGGGAGTTCAAGAGCGTGGATAGCTTCCCAGCGGCCGAAACGAACGAGAGCATGCATTCTCATACCGAGGAAGCCCTCGAGCCAGTCTGCCATTGGCGGGGACTCGACTCGCAGGAGATCTTCAGAAATAGTCGACTCAAGCTCTTCCACCGTTATGAGGGCTACCCGGGACTGACCACACAACATGGCGGCATACAGCCTGAAGTGAAAGTCATGAGACCGATACAGAGTGTAGAAGTTGAGAGGGCCCTCGCGAGCGAGAAACTTGGAGTCGGCACGGATCGCGTCAGAGTTGGAAGCGATGGCGCGACGATATTCTCCACAGATAATGTCCAGATGCGTGGGCATGTGCTCGAGATGTCCCGCGTCTGGGACAAGTCCGCGAAGATTGTCAGCTATAGTCAGGGCAGCTTCCGGAGTTGGTGACATTTCCATGAGATGGATATATAAGTGAAGAAGGCCTGGGTGCTGCGAGGAGCCTCTCAGCCTGAAAGTGCGGTCCATCACATCCTTGATCTCCAACGTCCTGGCACCTGGCGTTGGCTTTCCAGTCCTGTAGTCCCATAGCTTCCAAGGCGTAACATTCATCGTGGCATCCGTCCACAAGGCAACCACGTCGAGATCATCAGGGTATGCTTGCAGTACCAAGTCCATGGCTTGGGCGTAGTCCTGGTTCCACTTCGAGCAATCTTCCGCCGGCTTCTCCTGCGGGTAGCGACAGGACAAAGCATTGATGAGCGCAATCTCGACCGGCGTAGCTTTGCCTGAGTGGCTCTTTGCCTGCATGATCGTGTGATGTGCACGTTTGGTCGTATCGGCGAGATCCTCTCCATCAAAGACCTTCCATGGCTTGTTGTAGTTGGGCCCAAGGACGAATGCGAGTCCCCAGTAAGCCATGGCGCAGAACGGGTCATTTTCAATGACTTTTCGGAAGCACCTCGCTGACTCCTCATGGTTGAAAGCATACGCCCACGTCAGGCCGCGGTTGAACCATACCTGGGCATCCTGGTTCGACGTACTCACGGCGCGATGGAATGTGCCGAGATTGTACGGATAGGCGGTATCGTTGTATGAGCTGAGGGCAGAGGATGTAGCCTTGCTTCTCATTTTGGCGGATGCTTGGCGCTAGTTGGCTGACGGGAGATCTTTCCTGTATCAAATGGTACCGGTGACAGGCCCGGGATGCGAGAGCTGGGGGGAGGGACAGGAATCGGGATGTTGGGGTGGTGGGTGTCGATTGGTTGAGACACCTGCTGTCAATGATGTATTAGGAGACGTGCCGTGTCGGACTATCATTTCGCCGCTAAAGTACCTAGTTTCCCCCTCAATCCCACCGTTCCCGTTGTCCCACGTCGTGAACCTAAAAACCATCCACCCGGAAACATTGCTGAAACCCCGGTAAGTCAAAGCACTGATATGCACATATTCATCTGGACGCTCCTTCTACATGTCAGTCGGCTGTGATAGTAGAGTCCGGGGTAGTGTTGAGTCTAGCACATCATCTCACACGGACTGTTGTCAACTTCGATGACATGGTCGATAGTTTGGACGACTTCTCAGCTCGAACTCGGCGAACTCAGCCTTGGACTTAACAGTTGCAGTCAGCTACCTTGTCATGAAACCTGTCTTGTAAATGAACTGTTTGCCTTCATTACTACGCAACATGTATATTGAGTCAATCCCATTCACAATCAACTACTTTCCATCCGGAGACTTTCCTCCTCAGAACGGCGGAAACATTTGGGTGAACGGAGAGATCTGTGCTCAAATCGCGTGAATATTCGTTAGAGCAGATATCCCTCCATGGGGTATGCATGGTTGTGTAGTTACTGTACGCGACACTTGGGCTGCAATAGAAATCGACTTGATTTATGACACGGGAAAGCATATCGTATTGGCGAAAGCCATTGAACTTGAATGAATATGGATACTTTTGGCTTTGGAATCAATCAGGCTGCATGGTGGTGAGATGCTGCTTCTATCACGGCACCGCCTGTGGTTGTCGGACCTTCGTACCCCTTCCTTGCCCCTAGCATCCACCAGAGACCAACGAATATGGTGAGGCCACCCCATATCAAGCATGCGTAGTTCATCGACTGGGCATCTGTCGGCAGGGCGAAAGGAAAGCAGTAGATGACGAACCACACCAGCATGTAAGAGCACGCAATGCCGTTGATGGCAAAGCCAATCCATCCACGCATATGGAAGGGACCGTACGCGATCATCTTTCTCCCCGAAAGGAGGTTGGGTAATATGGCAGCGAGATAGGAACTGCTTGAAAGAAGAATGAAACTTCCGACAAAAGCGTTGAAAGCCGTCGTACTGCCGACGTAGATTGCTCCGAGAATGGTGACCAGGATGGCTGACAAGACAGTAGACCACATGGGCATGCCCAGCCTTGGGCTAACATGTCCGAGCAGGGCGGGACGGGGACTCGCGCCGTCACGGGCGAGGGCCCATAGCGTGCGGCCGCAAGTGATGTACAATCCCATGAGCGTCAGACCAATGCAGATGAGAACGAGGGCGAGCAAACCGGTCGCGCCGGCAGCGGAGCCAGTTGCCTGACGGTAGATCTCGGCGATCGGGTACGGGGATTCGAAGAGAGCATCATAGTCGTTGATCGCGTACATAATAGTGACCAAGTAACAGAAACCAGTGATGAAGCCGATGCTCAGCTGCAAGCCGAGAGCGATTGGGACGTTGCGCTGAGGGTCCGGGATCTCCTCTGCCAAATGGGTCGTCGCATCGACGGCACCGACACTGAAAGCTCCGTTCAGCATTCCGGCTACAAAGACAAAGCCATTCGGGTATCCGATGTCGGCGGTCCACTCGGTCCAAACGAAGGAGGAAGATGCATGCGGCGGCCGTCCACCTCGACCAGGCATGACGGCTACAGTGATGATAGTGATGAGAAAACCTGCAACAATCGCAAAGACACCAAAGTCGTTGATTCGCGGCATGGCACTGTTAGCCATGCAGACGATGGCGCATGCGAGCCATGTCGCAATGATGTAGACGATGAAGACGTGCCAGGGCTTGGCCTCGAAACCCGCGTGGTTGAGCGCGTACATCTGGACCACCGTGTTGCCGAAAATCGATGCCATGCTGGCCGCGCCGAGGATCCAAGCGAGGTAGTTCCACCATCCGGCGAAGAAGCCCACAATGCGGCCCCATCGGCGGCCGGGTGTGACGGAGGCCCAGTGGTACACTCCGGCGGAAGAAGGGATGGCGCTCGCTAGCTCGGCGATGCTGGCGGCGACGGTCCAGTAGCAGACGGATACGGCGACGAACTCGTACAGGACGCCGGGGGGACCGCCGTTGAAGATGGCGACGAGGATGGAGCCCCCGATCGCTGGCCAGACATTGCCAACTACCAATCCGACGCCGGCGAGGGAGAGCAGATTGAAGTTGCGCTCGAGTTCTTGGACGTGGCCGGACGCGTTGATGGCTACATCATGCTGGTCGGCCGATCGTGTCTTGTTGATGTTGGGGGCCGTGGCCTCGCTGTCGTCGTGGAGTTTGGAATCGCGATCCATGCTTGGCGCGTGCTGAGAGCCAGGAAGATGCAGACGGACCTGCTGCTGGTCTTCGAGAAGTTCAGGGAAGGAAAGTCGAGGCGGGCCTGTCTAGATAGACATCCAAACGCGACCGGCCCGGTGCTACCTCGAAAATCCCGAGAAATTCAGTAGCGGCATTCACGGAATGACGATATCGGCACTCATTGTCACTCAAATTGCTGCTTCATTGATCAATTTCGCCGACGGCGCCCACAACTTGAAATAGTACTGGTGCCCGGCGGCACTCATTCAACATGCCAATGGTCTGATGGTACGACTTGGTCGCGGGGGAATCATCCCTTTTGATATCGGTATCGCCACTAGCAATGAGAGATCCCTGAGATATCTCCCAGTCAGGGGAAGGGGATTGGCTGTGCTGGCCATTCAAGTGCTGGACACTTATCCGGGAATGTCACTGAACCCAGCCACTGGGCACCCCTACTAAGGTTAAGCTCACAGCCCAGCGCTACTCCAAGTCTGGCAATTAAATTGCAGACAATACATGAGAGCTATGAAGGTATCGAGCCGGAGCCGGCTGTCGTCTTCGATGCCGTTACGTACTTTTAACATGCGAATCTTCCTCCCCGCAAGTCGATGGAGCAGGGAGTCAGCGGAGAGATCAATTGTGGCCCTTTAGACGGAGTTTAGGTGCCGGTTAGATCCACTGATTGCATGGGCGCAAAGAAAATCTTACGCAAGAGCTTGACCACGCTTTGCGGGGGAACAGGCCGCCGGCTCTTGGCTTTGGGGGAATTTGCTTAGTAACAAAGATCGCGATTGTGAGCGCTAATGGACCCGGTGAAGAGTTTGGGAGTTGAGAGAAGCATTTCGAATGCGATACGAGAGCTCTTTCAAAGATGAGTTTCAGCGACCGAAATTTTGGCATGCTCAACTAAGGCTTAGGCGCATCGTGGCCGAATAACTTATTGCATGACGTCTTACTATTCATGTGCGGCAAGAACCATGGTTGGCATGACGACTGTAACCTGCGCTGAAATGGATAAGCTTAAAGAGAGAAAAATGATATAGAATAGAGAATATGGCGTAGGAGGGTTTATAAGAAGATTTTAAGAGAATCATGTCTGCTATGCTTGAAATTCGGACTTTCGGACTTTCGAATAGCATAACAAAAGTCCACGCTGCTATCAAGACCCGATACCAGGACCAAGCGAGGCGACAAAGCAGCGCCAAGCTCTGGGTGTAAAGCACCAGCCGCGTTCCAGTCTTGGCTTGACACTTTACTTGGAAGATAATTTCAATGTCTGACGCATGCACTTGTGACTCTTTTGTGGTTAATCGGCGCCCGAAGGTGCCGACCAAGACCCCACTTCGGCCCGGGTGGGATCGATACACGGGAGCGGCTTCCTGCACAGTCCCGCGAAGGTTCAAAAATCCCCGTTCGACTTCATCAACCCAATCTTGTTATTTTCCGTGACATTGACGGCTGTGCAGATCCCGCCATGTCACGGTAGCGGCTCCCACACCTGGTCTTTAAACACACGACACCACATCGCCGTCGCAAAAAGCAAATAAGAGTTTTTAGGTTACAGTGACGAGTTAGTCCTCGGTACACGAGCACTTACATAGTAGGTATGTTACTGCCTCCTCTACGTCAGACTAGAACACCGGCCCCCAAGTTATCGGCTGGCATAACTTTTATTTTGATAACGGGCTTTGCGGATATGAAAAAAGAGTAGGAATCATTCAACTGTACAATCCGACTAAATTGACTATATGCTACTATGAGATAGGCCCTACTTTTCAAACCAATTAGAGTAATCTTTTTAATTACTTTAACTATTTTAAATTAATTAAGCTAAACTAGTAAAGATTTATAATTCGAGCTAATTTATTAAGTACTATATTTTACTGAAATAATATTAATTATTTAATTAAATAGCATTTATTTTAATTATAATCTTTATAATAACCAAGTTCTAAAAATACATTTATAAATCCTACAGTCGTAAATATGTTTTATTACTCTTATTATTATAATTTAGAGATTTACAGATTCATTTAATTAAATATATATTATAAATCTTCAATTAATCTTTGTTAATTATATTATTAAATACTTTTTCTTTATGACGTTTTTAACTTTTTTGTTAATTCACTAACTAGTTCTTTTTAATTTTTTAATTTTTAATTTTATAGACGGCTTTATAAGCAATATCGGCCTTTACTAATGATTAAAGTTTATATAAAGGTGCCGGCGGGCAGGCGCGGAGCCTTGGCCGAAGAGCCTACTTAAGCGTACGTGTGGTGCACGTCTGGCACGTAGTGCTAGAAGTGACTGATCTTTTGGGTCAATTGGCAGGAGCGCAGCACACCACCTGCCCCCTTACAAAAATGCTCTTTATATTTATTATAATTATCGAGATTATTAATCAATAATTTAAGGGGTATTATAAGGTTGTTATTATTATAAATAATAATTATGAATAATGTTAAAGTTTAAATTAACCGGTTATAAATAGATTAGTAAAATTGTATTTAATTTAATTAATATAATTATAAAAATAAAAAGTTCATCTAAGCTAATAAAAATTTTATAATATTTACGAGTACTTTATAGCGGTTATATTACGACCCAATATATATAATTAAGACCAAGGCCTGCCCCGCAAGCTTATAATAGCTATAGTATAACTATATATATATAAGTAAGTAGAATATATATATTACCCTAACGGAACGGAAGAACTATAAATTAAGTTACGTAACGATAAGAGATAAAGAGATCCGTATATTAAAAATACGGATCCTGTCCTTTTATAATATAGAGCCTATATATTTAAAATATAGAGCCCGTTAAGTAGATATATGGATAAAGGATATATTTAGGAACGAGACGTATATATAATATAGACTTAAGCCGGGCTTTAAGATAGACTTCCTATAGCTTCTTTAATAATCAACTTAATATCAAATTTTATAATCGCTTTTAACTATCTTTATTAAAAACACCTTTTAATAAGACTACGATTAATTACTAAAACCTTACTTACCTTACGACTTATAGATATAGCTTTAGGGAAGCTATCCATAACTACGACACTATTTACTTAGCCTTTATAGCCTTAACTTCTATTAACATATTTACCATAATTAACTAGCTATAATACTTTAATTACTCCTATTTAATAAGTTCGCTCTATAAAAAACTAACTAAATAGTACGAACGATATCTTCCCGCGCCTTTATAAAGTTACCTATTCCGGGCTCCTCTACTTCCTCTAAATAACCTATTTAAAATTTAGCTAAAAAGATAAAGATAGCCCCGATAAATATTAACTCCAACGACGAGGTTATCCTTAATAAGGACGTTTACAAACAACTTAAAGAATAAGTTAAAAAAAGAAACGTAGATATCGCCAAAATACAAACTATATATAACAATACCGCAAATAAGCTCTAAAACCTCAAAATTATAATCTAGTAGTTTAGGAATAGCCCTTAGTATATTCAAGACCTAAAAAATAAAATTATTTAAATTAAAAAATAAAAATTAAGTACTAACGTCCAGGCTCTTTAAAAAGAGGTTAATACCCTCCGAGCCGCTACTAATATCATTAGTACTCCCCTTTAAGGAGGATAATAGAAACTTAAACTTAACGTACCTATTACTTATAAAAGTACCCCGGGTACTCTTAAAGGATTTTTAATTTAAGTTAAGAACTATCAAAACTTTCATTATGGAGATTTTATTAATAAAACTAAGAAAGTTATATATACCGTTAGCTTCTTTAAAGGACAAGCCCTTAAATAGTTCAAACTAATTTAGGAGGAATACCTTAATAAGGAAACTCTTAATAAGTACTCTACTAAAGTATATAATATCTACTATAGCTTTAATAGGTTCGAAAAAGCCCTTAAGTCCTTATTCTAGAACCTTAATAAAAAACGATAAGCTAAGTATAACCTAACGTAGCTCCGATAAACCAAATCGGCAAAAGAATACTCTGCTAAGTTTAAATATCTTAATACTTAACTAGACCTTATTAACGATATAAAAATATTTATATTTTATTAAAGATTAAAAGATAAAGTTAAGGACGAATTAGTCCTACTCGATAGACCAAATAACTTCCTTTAATATAATAAACTCGCTATTAAGCTCGATAACCGACTCTATAAATAAAAAAAGGAAAAAAAGGATTGTAAATAGGAATTTAACATAGGATATAAATACTAATAATAACCTTAACATAACTTTTAAATTAATTAATAACCCTATAATAACTAAAACGTTAATTATTAAAGTACCGCTTACAGATAGTATAAAGGTCCTATAGACCTTAATATCGCTAAAAAAGAAGAAAACCGACCAAAGAAAGAATTCAAACACTATAACTATAATAAGCTAGGATATACAGTTAAGGACTATCGATAACCTAAGTATATCTAAAACCAACCTATCCCGGAAAAAAGGGCCAACCTCGCTATTAAGGAAGTTCCTTATATATAACTATTATGGATAGGCTACTATAACGATAGCTATCTTATATACTAAAATAATAAAAAATAAACGGGATAGTACCTTAAGAAGCTAAGAAATAAAGAACGATTAGGATATAATATTATACTACTACTAGTTAAAACCCTAGCGGTAATAAAGAAAAAAGAACTCCTAATTAAGACTATCTATATAATATAATAAAAAGACGGTAATAAGAAATTTATTCGTAAGGTTAAAGATGTTACGACCTAATATATATGACTAAGACCAGGGCCTGCCCCGCGGCCTTATAGTAGCTATAGTACGACTATATATATATAGGTAAGCGGAATATATACGTTACCTTAACGGAACGGAAGAACTATAGATTAAGTTATATGATGATAAGAGATAAAGGGATCCGTATATTAAGAATACGGATCCCGTCCTTTTATAATACGGAGCCCGTATATTTAGAATATGGAGCCCGTTAGGTAGATATATAGATAAAGGATATATTTAAGAACGAGACTTATATATAATATAGACTTGAGCCGGGCCTAAAAATAGACTTCTATAGCTTCTTTAATAATCAACTTAGTATTAGATCTTACGATCGCTTTTAATTATCTTTATTAAGAATACCTTTTAATAAGATTATGATTGATTACCGAAGCCTTACTTACTTTACGACTTATAGATATAGCTTTAAGGAAGCTATCTACGATTACGATACTATTTACTTAACCTTCGTAGCCTTAATTTTTATTAATATACTTACTATAATTAGCTAGCCGTAACACTTTAATTATTCTTATTTAATAAGTTTGCTTTATAAAAGATTAACTAAATAGTATAAACGATATCTTTTTATGCCTTTATAAAGTTACTTATTCCGGGCTCCTTTATTTCTTTTAAATAACTTATTTAAAGTTTAGTTAAAGAGATAGAGATAGCCTTAATGAATATTGACTCTGACGACGAGGTTACCCTTAATAAGGACGTTTATGAATAACTTAAGGAACGAGTTAAGAAAGGAGATATAAATATTGCTAAAGTATAAACTATATATAACGATACCGCAAACGAGCTTTAAAACCTTAAAATTATAATCTAGTAGTTTAGGAATGGCCCTTAGCGTATTTAAGACCTAGAGAACGAAGTTATTCGAATTAAAAGATAAGAATTAAGTATTAACGTTTAGGCTTTTTAAGAAGAAGTTAATACCCTCCGAGCCGCTATTAATATTATTGGTACCCCCCTTTAGGGAGGACGATAGAAACTTAAGCTTAACGTACCCATTACTTATAAAGGTACCCCGGGTACTCTTAAGGGATTTTTAATTTAAGTTAAGAACTATTAGAACTTTTACTATGGAAACTTTATTAATAGAACTGAGAAAGTTATATATGCTATTAGCTTCCTTAGGGGACGAGCCTTTAAATAGTTCGAACTAATCTAGAAAGAATACCTTAATAAGGAAACTCTCGACGAGTACTCTATTAAAGTATATAATATCTATAATAGCTTTAATAGGTTTAAAAAAGCCCTTAGGTCCCTATTCTAGGATCTTAATAAGAAGCGATAAGTTAAGTACGATCTAGCGCAGCTCCGATAAATTAAATCGGTAAAGGAATACTCCGCTAAGTTTAAATATCTTAATACTTAGCTAGACCTTACTAACGATACGAAAATATTTATATTCTATTAAGGACTAAAGGATAAAGTTAAGGACGAATTAGTCCTACTTAATAGACTAAATAACTTTCTTTAATATAGTAAACTCGCTATTAAGCTCGATAACCGACTCTATAAAAAAAAAAAAAAAGAAAGAATCGTAAGTAGGAATCCAATATAGAACGTAAATACTAATAATAACCTTAACGTAACTTTTAAACTAATTAACGACCTTATAATAATTAGAACGGTAACTGCTAAAGTACTACTTATGGATAGTATAAAGGTCCTATAGACCTTAGCGTCGCTAAAAAGAAAGAAGACCGACTAAAAAAAGAGTTCAAGTATTATAATTACGATAAGTTAGGATATATAGCTAGGGATTACCGATAACCTAAGCGTATTTAGAATTAACCCGTCCCAGAAAAAAGGGCTAACCTTACTATTAAGGAAGTTCCTTATATATAGCTATTATAGATAGGCTACTATGACGATAGCTATTTTATATACCGAGATAGTAAAGAATAAATAAGATAGTACCTTAAAAAACCTAAGAATAAAGGACGATTAGGATATAATACTATACTATTATTAATTAAAACCTTAGCAGTAGTAAAGAAAGAAGAACTTTTAATTAAGACTATCTATATAATATAATAAGAAGACGGCAATAAAAAATTTATTTATAAGGTTAAAAAGCAGCTTAAAGACCTATCCTGTAAAGATAAAATCGAAATACTTAAGAGACTAACTCTTAACTTTAGCATTATAGACGAAGGAAGAATCGATTTCTAAGTCGAAAAAAGGAAAATTAATATAAAAAATAGCTCTTACCACCCTAATAAAGAATTACCTAATAATTCGGACGAACCTCGCAACGTCGCTCGACGACGTACTTAAACGGAGATCGATTATAAGGCACCGCCTAATATTAACGATACTAGCTTTAAAAAGGATAACGACGAACTAAGGTATAAGCATATCTACCTATTTAAGGATAACCAAGTTATTTAGTTCTATAGAACTAAAGAACGTAAAAAAGACATAATAACTCCTTATATAGAAAAAGACCATTCTCTATTTAACCCCAAGGACCCCTTTTATAAAGAATTATTTTAGGTAGAATGCCTAGACGATAAGTACTTTTAGTACCTCACACCTAAATAAGACAGCCACTTCTACCTATAAAGGCACGACAACAAACATATTAAGGATATCTATATAGATAACTAACTACCTAATTAGACGCTATAGTACTATAACGATAATAATAAAATAATATTCGGTCTAGACCCAAACTTCCCTATAAGGTATCTAAATAATTAATATATAAACTAAGAAGACTATAGATATAACCAATACTAGATCCATTATATTAGAAAGGCTAAGGCCTAAAGAAAGAATTAAGAACAATAAGAAGCCCAATAGAAAAAATAAGCATTAAAAAATTAAAAAAGCTAATCGCAAAAGAATAATAAAAAGTAAAATTAAAAAATAAGTTCCTATATATAACTAAACAGTATAATAATACATACCTATAAATAAAACTCGAAATTTACGGAAAAGTATTAAATGCCATTATCGATAATAGCGTATAAAAAAACTATATCTTATTAACGGTAATGAATAAGCTCGACCTACTATAAATATAGAAGGATAACCCCTACCGACTATAAATAATAAAAGGAGAATAAGTTAGATACGATTTCGAATATATTAATCAAGAGACTATATACCTTTCGATATATATCAACGATCGGTAAAAACAACTAAAATACGACATTATGGAGATTAAAGATATCGATGTTATCTTAGGACTCTCGTAATTATAAAAATACAACCTATAGATAGATTAGATAACTAGCTAAATCTAATAAGAGAATCTAGTTACTAAACGACCTTAAAAGAAAAAGGGTTTAAGCGGATTCTTAATAACTCCTAAAGAAAGAAAATAAATACGATATATAACTTTTATTAAGATAGTAGAAAGCTTTAAGAAATTTATAACTAGAACTAACGATTAAAGATCGCAACGACTCTAAACTATACCTAAAGAGTACCGGAAATACATAAAACTATTTATAAAACCTAAAAAAACAGGATTATTAGAATATAGTAGCTAGGACATAAAGATTAAACTTAAAAAAGGAATATAACCTAGATTTTATTTATTATACCCTATAAACCAAAAGGAATAAGAATACCTTAATAAATACATTAACGAAAAACTCAGCAAGGGATATATTCGACCGTTAAATTCTCCCGTAGGATTTCCCTTATTTTTTATATTAAAAAAGGGAGGAAAGAAATTAAGATCTATAATCGACTATAGGAAACTTAACGAAATTACTAAAAAGAATTATTATCTTTTACTCCTTATTATAGAACTTAGAGATCTACTTCACGGAGCTAATTAGTTTATTATAATAGATTTTAAAGAAGTATTTAATTAGATCCGAATTAAGAAAGGAGATAAATAAAAGACCGTATTTTAAATACGTAGAGGATTCTTTAAGTACCTCGTTATACCCTTTGGACTTATTAACGTACTAGCAATATTTTAAATAATAATTAACTATATATTTAAAGAATATGTCGATATTTTTGTTATTATTTATATCGATAACGTCCTTATTTTCTCTCCTAACCTCGAAACTCATAAAAAGCATATCTATATAGTATTTTAGAAATTTTAAGATACTAAATTATATACTAAACCTTTTAAATGTAAGTTCTATGTATAGAAGGTGGACTTCTTTAAATATACTATTATGCTAGGATAAATTTATATATAAACCTTGAAGGTAGAAGTAGTTAAGGACTAGCCTATATTATAAAACGTTAAGGACGTATAAAGATTTTTAAAATTCGTTAACTTCTATCGATGATTCTTTAAAAATTATATTAATATTATTAGACCTCTTAATAACCTAATACGAAAAGATAACCCATTTGTTTAGGATTCTTAGTATAAAGAGGCCTTTATTAAAGTTAAAAATATAGTCGTCTTTAAATTAGTAATTATAATCCCGGACCCCTAAAAAGCCTTCGAAGTTAAGACCGACGCCTTAGACTTCGCCATAAGAGTAATCTTAAAATAATAAAACGAATAAAGAAAACTTTATTTATATTACTTTTATTCTAAAGCATTCTACGGAACAGAATTAAATTAATAGATCTACGATAAAGAATTAATAGCTATTATCGAAGCATTTCGAGAATAGAGACTATAGTTATCTAGAACTAAATACGAAGTTATAGTCTATATAGACTATAAGAACCTTATAAACTTTACGATAAATAAGAATCTAAACAAATGGCAAGTTAGATAGAGCAAATTCCTATCTAAGTATAACTTCCAAATTATTTATCGGAAAGGTTTAGAAAACAGTAAAGCAGATACTTTTAATAGAAGACCTAACTATAAGGTCACGGTCCCTAAAGAAACTTAAGTTATCCTTAAATTAAATAAGGACGGTAGCTTTATACTAACTACGAAGCTTCTTATAATAACTAAAAAGATTAATACTAGCCTAATTAAAAAAATAACCCCTAAGCTTATTATAGAAATTCATAATATACCCGCATACGGCCATTAAAAAATTACTAAAATATAAAAATAGATTCGCTAGTATTATAATAAATCCGCTATATACACTAAGATTACGGAAGTAATTAAGGACTATATAACCTATAAAAAAAGCAAGAATAGCCCGTATAAACTATATAGCAAGCTATAACTATTATAACCACTAACGGAAGTATAGTAATCGATCTTATAGGACTTTATTATTAAATTACTAAAGTCTAAAGAACTACTTACGAATATATAGTACGATAGCATCTTAATTATAGTTAACTAACTTACCAAGTTCGCCTACTTTATACCCTATAAAGAAGCTAGCAGCGCCGAGGAATTAGCATATACGTTCTTTAAAAACGTTATTACTAACTACGGTACGCTAAAGAAAGTAATTTCTAATAAAGGCTCTCTATTTACTTTAAAGTTTTAAAGATCCTTAATTTCGCAACTTAATATAGATCATAAACTATTAACCGCCTTCTATCTATAAACCGATAGTTAAATAAAAAAAATTAACTAGATTTTCGAAATATACCTCCGTTATTATATAAACTACGATCAAAACAATTAGGTAATATTATTACTAATAGCCTAATTCGTATATAATAATACAGTTAGCAAAAGCATATAAGAATCCCTATTTTATTTAAACTATGGATTCTAGCTAATAGTATATAGAGAAGTATGATAAGGACTATAGGCTATAAAAGTAGTAGTAGACGTAGCGAAACTTAAAGAACTCTAAAAGAAAGTATCTTTAGACCTCGAGTTTGTACGCTAACGTATAAAGAAAAATACAGATAAATTAAGGATTAGAGGACTAACCTTAAAAGAGGGGGATAGCGCCTATCTCTTTCGCCGTAATATTAAAACGAAACGACTAAGTGATAAATTAGACTATAAAAAACTTAGACCTTTCGAAATCATCTAGAAAGTCTCACTAGTTAATTATAAATTGAGACTCCTAGACATAATAAAGTATTATCCGGTCTTTTATATTTTACTTCTCGAATTAGTACTTAAAGGTTTATATATAGAGGACCATATTATTGTAGAACCTAACGAACTAGAATATGAAATTAAATAAATTATCGATAATAGAATTAAGAACGGAATATAAGAGTTCCTAATTAAATAGAAATACTACGGATATAAGGAAAATATATAGGAACCTATTATAAACCTCCAGAATTTCTAATAACTTTTTAAGGATTATTAAAAGACGGTATTAACGGTCTTAAAGATATAAACTCGTTGTTAATCCTAAAAAAAGACTAATTAATATCGTTAAGAACGCTAATAGCCTAAAGGTCACTTACGACCTACCGCTCGTAAATATTTAATATAGGAAGGATATTATCTTCCTCCTCTAACTCTTATATACTACGAGAAAAAGTCTCTATATATCTCTCCTTTACCTTCTTATAAATTACCTAAATACGAGCAAGGCGACCTACTACCTCGGAGACCTCGGATTATATCCAAGCTAGCTTTTTATAAAGATCGAGTAAAACATTATTAGCTTCCTCCTCCTTCTCTTCCTATTCTAAATACTAATTATTTAGCCATCGTACTAAAAAAAAACATTAATAAAAAAAGGTTACGACGGGTAAAAATAATATACTTATAACTCGATACGATAATAAAACCATCGTAAGGATACTTTAGGTTTTTATAACTTTAGTACGTCTTTACACCGTTAGCTATTTAGTACGGGCGCTTAATATAAAAATATCGAATATAAGGCATAACGTCGTTAAAACTAAAACGATTAAATACGTCATTATAAGCTAAATAAAGTTTTAAAATAGTATTTTTCGAAAAACGTTTCTTAATACGACCTAATATCGTATTAGTATATTATAATAAGTAAACTTAACGGACCCTAACCTAGGCTATAAATACCTACTTATAGGTCTACAGGACTAGACCTTTAGAAGGGAGACCTAATATTACGACCTAATATATATAACTAAGACTAGGGCCTACCCCGCGGCCTTATAATAGCTATAGTATAACTATATATATATAGGTAAGCGGAATATATACATTACCTTAACGGAACGGAAGAACTATAGATTAAGTTACGTAACGATAAAAGATAAAGGGATCTATATATTAAGAATACGGATCCCGTCCTTTTATAATATAAAGCCCGTATATTTAAAATATAGAGCCCGTTAGGTAGATATATAGATAAAGGATATATTTAAAAACGAGACTTGTATATAGTATAGACTTAAGCCGGGCCTAAAAATAGACTTTTATAGCTTCTTTAATAATTAATTTAATATTAGATTTTATAATCGCTTTTAGTTATCTTTATTAAGAACACCTTTTAATAAGACTATGATTGATTATTAAAGCCTTACCTATCTTATAACTTATAGATATAGCTTTAAGGAAGCTATCTACGATTACGACACTATTTACTTAGCCCTCGTAGCCTTAACTTTTATTAATATACTCACTACGACTAGCTAGCCGTAATAAAAGAGTAGCTCGAAGACCTATCCCGTAAAAACAAAATTAAAATATTTAAGAGACTAACTCTTGACTATAGTATTATAAACAAAGGAAGAATCGACTTTTAAATTAAAAAAAGAAAAATTAATATAGGAAATAGCTCTTACTACCCTAACAAAGAATTACCTAATAATTTAGACGAACTTCGTAATATCGCTCGACGACGTACTTAGATAGAGATTAATTATAAAGTACCGTCTAATATTAACGATACTAGCTCTAAAGAGGACGACGACGAATTAAAGTATAAATATATCTATCTATTTAAAAATAACTAAGTTATTTAGTTTTATAGAACTAGAGAATATAAGAAAGACGTAATAACTCTTTATATAGAGAAAGACTATTCTTTATTTGACCTTAAAGACCCCTTTTATAAGGAATTATTTTAAGTAGAGTGCCTAGACGATAAGTACCTTTAATACCTTATACCTAAATAAGATAGCTACTTCTACTTATAAAAGTACGATAGCAAACATATTAAGGATATCTATATAGATAATTAACTACCTAATTAAACATTATAATATTATAACGATAACGATAAAGCAATATTCGGTCTAGACCTAAACTTCCCTATAAGGTGTCTAAATAATTAATATATAAATTAAGAAGACTATAGATATAACTAATACTAGATCTATTATATTAGAAAGGCTAAGGCCTAAAGAAAGAATCAAGAACGATAAAAAGCCCGATAAAAGAAATAAGCATAAAAAAACTAAAAAAGCTAATTATAAAGGAACGACAAAAGGCAAGATTAAAAAATAAGTTCCTATACATAACTAGATAGTACAACGATATACACCTATAAATAAGACTCAAAATTTACGGAAAAGGACTAAATGCTATTATCGATAGTGGCGTATAAGAAAGCTATATCTTACTAACGGTAATAAATAAGCTCGACCTATTATAAATATAGAAGGACAACCCCTACCGACTATAAATAATAGAAGGAGAACGAGTTAGATACGATTTTAGATATATTAATCGAGAGACTATATACCTTTCGATATATATTAACGATCGGTAAAAATAACTAAAATATAACATTATAAAGATTAAAGATATTGATATTATCCTAGGACTCTCGTAATTACAAAAACATAACCTACAGATAGATTAGATAACTAACTAAGTCTAATAGGAGAATCTAGTTACTAAACGACTTTAAAAAAAAAAGGGTTTAAATAGATTCCTAGCAACTCCTAAAAAAAGAAAACAAACACGATATATAGCTTTTATTAAAACGGTAAAAAGCTTTAGGAAGTTCACAACCAGAACTAACGATTAAGGATCGCAACGACTCTAGACTATACCTAAAGAGTACTAGAAATACACAAAATTATTTATAGAACCTAAAGAAACAGGATTATTAGAATATAATAACTAGGACATAGAGATTAAACTTAAGGAAGGAATATAACCTAGATTTTACTTATTATACCCTATAAACTAAGAGGAATAAGAATACCTTAATAAATATATCGACGAAAAACTTAATAAGGGACACATTCGACCGTCGAATTCTCCTATAGGATTTCCCCTATTCTTTATATTAAAGAAGGGAGGAAAGAAATCAAGACCTATAATCGACTATAAGAAACTCAATAAAATTACTAAAAAGAATTACTATCCTTTACCCCTTATTATAGAACTTAGAGATCTACTTTACGGAGCTAATTAGTTTACCGCAATAGATCTTAAGGAAATATTTAACTAGATTTAAATTAAGGAAGGAGACGAATAAAAGACCGTATTCCGAATATATAGAAGACTCTTTAAGTACCTCGTCATACCCTTCGGACTTACTAACATACTAGTAATATTTTAAATAATAGTTAACCATATATTTAAAAAATACGTCGATATCTTCATTATTATCTATATCGATAACGTCCTTATTTTCTCTCCCGACCTCAAAACTCATAAAAAGCATATCCATATAGTATTTTAAAAACTCCAAGATACCAAACTATATACTAAACCCTCTAAATACGAGTTCTATATACAGAAAGTAGACTTCCTTAAATATACCATCACGCTAAAATAAATTCATATATAAACCTCAAAAATAGAAGCAGTTAAGGACTAGCCTACACCATAAAACGTTAAGGACGTACAAGGATTCTTAAGATTCGTTAACTTCTATTAACGATTCCTTAAAGATTATACCAACATTATTAGACCTCTTAATAACCTAATACGAAAAAATAACCTATTTATTTAGGATTCTTAATATAAAAAGGCCTTTACTAAAGTTAAAAATATAGTCGTCTCTAAACCAATAACTATAATCCCGGACCCCTAAAAAGCCTTTAAAGTTAAGACCGACGCCTTAAACTTCGCTATAAGAGCAGTCTTAAGACAACGAGACGAATAAAAAAACTTTATCTATATTACTTCTACTCCAAAGTATTCTATAAAACAGAATTAAATTAATAAATCTACAATAAGGAACTAATAGCTATTATCAAAGTATTTCGAGAATAAAGACTATAGTTATCCAGAACTAAATATAAAGTTATAGTCTATATAGACCATAAGAACCTTATAAACTTCACAATAAACAAGAATCTAAATAAACGGTAAGTTAGATAAAGCGAATTCCTATCTAAGTATAACTTCTAAATTATCTATCGGAAAGGTTTAAAAAATAATAAAGCAGATATTCTTAGCAGAAGACCTAACTATAAGGTCACGGTCCCTAAAGAAACTCAAGTTATCCTTAAACTAAACAAGGACAGTAGCCTTATACTAACTACAAAGCTTCTTATAATAGCTAAAAAGATTAATACTAGCCCGACTAGAAAAATGACCCCTAAGCTCATTATAGAAATTCATAATATACCCGCATACGGCTACTAAAGAGTCACTAAAATATAAAAACGGATTCGCCAGTATTATGACAAATCCGCTATACGTACTAAGATTATAGAAGTAATTAAGGACTATACGATCTGTAAAAAAACAAAAATAGCCCGTATAAACTATACGGCAAGCTATAACTATTATAACTACTAACGGAAGTATAGTAATCAATCTTATAGGACTTTATTATTAAATTACTAAAGTCTAAAGAACTACTTATAAATATATAGTACGATAGTATCTTAGTTATAGTCGACCGACTTACTAAATTCGCCTACTTTATACCCTATAAAAAAGCCAGTAGTGTTAAGGAATTAGTATATACGTTCCTTAAAAACGTTATTACTAATTACGGTACGCCAAAAAAAGTAATTTCTAATAGAAGCTCTTTATTTATTTTAAAGTTTTAAAGATCCCTAATCTTATAACTTAGTATAGATCATAAACTATTAACCGCCTTCTATCCGCAAACCGATAATTAGATAAAAAGAATTAACTAGATTCTCGAAATATACCTCCGTTATTATATAAACTATAATCAGAATAATTAAGTAGTACTATTACTAATAGCCTAATTTGCATATAATAGTATAGTTAGTATTTTAAAAACTTTAGGATGCTAAACTATATGCCGAACTTATTAAATACGAGTTTTATATATAGAAAGTGGATTTCTTTAGATATATTATTATGTTAGGATAAATTTATATATAAGCCTTAAAGGTAGAAGCCGTTAAGGACTGGCCTATATTATAGAACGTTAAGGATGTATAAGGATTTTTAGGATTTGTTAATTTCTATTGACGATTCTTTAAAGACTATATTAATATTATTAAACCCCTTAACAACTTAATACGGAAGGATAACCTATTTATTTAGGACTTTAAGTGTAAAGAGGCGTTTATTAAAGTTAAAAATATAGTTGTCTCCGAATTAATAATTATAATCCCGGACCCTTAAAAACCTTTTAAAATCGAGACCGACGCTTCGGACTTCGCTATAAGAGCTATCCTAAAATAACAAAACGAATAAAGAAAACTTTACCTATGCTACTTCTACTCTAAATTATTTTATAAAGTAGAGCTAAACTAGTAAATATACAATAAAGAATTAATGGCTATTATCGAAGTATTTTGAGAATGGAGGCCATAATTATCCAGAACTAAATATAAAGTTATAGTCTATATAGACTATAAAAATCTTATAAACTTTACGACGAATAAGAACCTAAATAAGTAATAAGTTAAATAGAGCGAATTCCTATCGGAATATAATTTCCGAATTATTTATTAAAAAGGTTTAAAAAATAGTAAAATAGACGCTCTTAGTAGAAAACCTAATTACGAAGTTACGGTCCCTAAGGAAATATAAGTTATTTTTAAATAAGAAAAGGACGGTAGCTTTGTATTAACTATGAAGCTTCTTATACTAGCTAGAAAGATTAATATTAGCCCGACTAGAAAAATAACCCCTAAGCTCATTATAGAAATTTATAGTGTACCCGTATATAGCCACTAAGGAGTTATTAAAATATAAAAACGGATTTAATAACACTATAATAAATCCGCTATACGCACTAAAGTCGTAAACGTAATTAAGGATTGTGCGATTTATAAAAAAAATAAAAATAGCCCATATAAGCTTTATAGCAAGCTATAACTATTATAACTACCTACGAAAGTATAGTAATCGATTATATAGAACTTTATCGTTAAATTACTAAAGTCTAAAGAACTACTTACGAATATATAGTACGATAGTATCTTAGTTATAGTCGACCGACTTACTAAGTTTGCCTATTTTATACCCTATAAAGAATCTAGTAGTGTAGAGGAATTAGTATATACGTTCTTTAAAAACGTTATTGCTAACTACGGTAGGCCGAAAGAGATTATTTCTAATAGGGGCTCTTTATTTACTTTAAAGTTTTAGAGATCTCTAATTTCGTAACTTGGTATAGATTATAAACTATTAACCTCTTTCTACCTATAAACCGATAGTTAAATAGAAAGAATTAATTAGATTCTTAAAACATATCTCCGTTATGATATGAACTACGATTAGAACAATTAGGTAACATTATTACTAATAGCCTAATTTATATACAATAGTGTAATTAGCGAAAGTATAAAAAAATCTCCGTTCTACCTAAATTACGGATTCTAGCTAATAGTATATAGAGAAGTATGATAAGGACTACAAGCTGTAAAAGTAGTAATAAATATAGCGAAACTTAAAAAAATCCAAGAAAAAGCATTTTTAGATCTCGAGTTTATACGCTAACGTATAAAGAAAAATGTAGATAAATTAAGGATTAAAGGACCAACCTTAAAAAAGGGAGATAGTACCTATCTTCTTTACCGTAATATTAAAACGAAACGACTAAACGACAAATTAGACTATAAAAAACTTAGACCTTTCGAAATTATTCAAAAAGTCTTAAATATTAATTATAGATTAAGACTCCTAGATATAATAAAGTGTCATCTAGTCTTTTACATTTTACTTCTCGAACCAATACTAAAGGGTTCATATATAGAAAACTATATTATTATAGAACTAAACGAACTAAAATATAAAATCGAACAAATTATTGACTATAGGGTTAAGAACGAAATACGAGAATTCCTAATTAAATGGAAAAACTATAGATATAAAGAAAATATATAGGAACTTATTATAAACCTTTAGAACTCTTAATAACTTTTTAAAGAATACCGAAATTAAAATCAAACCTAGAACTCCCAGCTATTATAGTATCCTAATCGACAACTCTAAAAGCACCGTTAGCTTATACCTTACGGGCCGTAAATAAAGCCTCTTTAACCTCTTTAAGAAACTTATTTAATATAATACGACTCTTTTTAAATACTATTTGCTTTTAAATACGGAGATACTCTAGTTTAGATAACGACTTATTTAACTCCGCCTAAGCTTTTTAATAAGCCTTAGCTTTTTTTTGTAACTCTATAGCTCTCTTTTAAAAACGCGACTCCTTTACCTATTCCTTATAGTCTAACCGATCGGATTCTACTACTAAGTAATTAACTATGCCCGATTAGCCTAAAACTATTAAATAAAATTATAAATACCTACGAATATAAATAATATCGGCTAAAGTATCGTACGATATATTTAAACGATAGTATATTCCATAGACGTCGGAATTAAGAAAAACTAGATACTGAATACCCCGTAAACGATAATTTAAATAAAGCATTATTTCTATACCTTTATTAGAAAAACAAATAATACATAATAGCTTACAACGAGATATGGCTATTTGAGATTTCGATTTTTTAATTTAACCTAATATCGTATTAGTATATTTTAATAAACAAACTTGACGATTCCTTAACCTAGGAATAAACGACCTATTTATAGGCCTAGAGGACTAGATCTTTAAAAGGAAGAGCTAATATTATAACCTAATATATATTACGAAACTAGGGCCTTACCCTATAAGACCTACGGCGGCTATTATACTATATATATAGGAGTACGAACTTAAGGTAACTCCTCCTGGGATAGAAGAATTATAGATAAGTTACGTAACCACGATTATACAATAAGATAAAGAACGGATATTTATAGATAAGTAGGACGGACGATTATAAATAAGTAGGACGGATGACCGTCTGGTGAACTATTGGATAATTATAAATAGAGATATTATAAAGGATATATTTAGGAACGAGATTTATATATAGGATAGATTTAAGCCGGGCTTAAGGATAGACTTTCTATAGCTTTTTTAGTAATTAATTTAGTATTAGATCTTATGATTATTTTTAACTATCTTTACTAAGAACCTTTTAATAAGATTATGATTGATTACCGAAGCCTTACTTACCTTACGACTTATAGATATAGCTTTAAGGAAGCTATCTACGATTATGATATACTGTTTATTTAGTATCGCAGCCTTAACTTCTATAAATATACTCACTACGACTAGCTGGCCGTAACACTTTTATAGGGTAGTTATAGTAAATAATATTAATTTTAATTAATTTAGTTTTAGATTTTCTTTTTATTAGGCAACCTTATATTTAATTAAATATATTAAATATAGGGCCTTACGATATTTAATTATTTAATATATTAAAATTCCTGTATTAAACTGTTTATTTAACTTATTTATTTGATTGATTTGAATGGGTATGTGCGCTGTTGTATCCCATTTATTGGAGGCCTACTCTAGCTAATATAAAAGTTCTTTATGTGATTTGGTTGCAGGTATTCCGAAGGACGATGAGGGGCACCTCAAGGTGTATTAATCAGATTATTCTTATGCGAATGTACAAATAGATTCTGTTCAAAACCTCGATCCAGTCTACTTTGCTCATTAGAACATGTACCCTATCTTCGTGGCCATGGGGATAAGTAAGCAAAATAACAAGGGACATTCACAGTTGAATGCGGATTGTGAAAACAACGGTCATGCCTTCATCACAAATGTTTCTCGCAGTTAAGTATCCTGTACAACATCATTTGGCCGGCCTTAAGTCATCATACCCAGCACAGACCTAAGAATCAAACTTTCTCAAAGTTCGTCCTCTTCATGGGCACCCCAGCTTCCCGGAGTTGACATCTAATCTAGTGCTCGTTGTGAGAGAATGGTGTGATCTGCGCATTGTCGTGTTGTCTCCGCTCCCGCTCACAGCTTCCGACCCGGGACTAGAGGCTCAAGCTTGGCGCCGTGGAGCTTGCAGGACAAACGTAAGGTAGTTGGTACACGTAGGAATGCTTTCTTTGTCGTGATATGTAATACTGCTTGCCATGGACGACTGTCGACATACCTACTTCCCCTCACCGGTTTTAGGCACACTGCTGATTTGGTCAACTTGAACATGTTGAGCTCTTTGATGACAGTCTAATGCTTCACTTTACGTGAACAAGCTCGAATTTACCTCCGATGACTCAACTCATTCCATGGGATCGTGTTGCACTACAAAGCAGCAGAGCTTGCACGCGTTCTATCTGAAGGAAAGGACTTGTTTAGCAGGTTCTTACTTGAACCCTGGACTGATGTCTGGAGCCAGCCTTCTGAGTTTGAGGCTCAGTACCTTATGCTCTGCTTCACCTTGGCGACGAGATGTCTGTCATCATGAGTCTTTGCTGGCTGAAACTATCTCTGCAGTGATTAGGTTTGATTGTAATTCGATGCAAGGCAAGTCAAGGTGAGACTGAATGAAAGCTGTGAGAGCCTATATGTATTCAAATTTTCGAATCCTGTTCAACATTTTTCTGACAAAAGACTACGTACTTAAAAGATAAAGTTCGCAGCAACACCCTTGACCAAATTCTGAGCAAGAAGCTTGTGGATAGCCAAACCGGCGTGGTAATTGTCGGCCCAGATGCAATCGCTGGAGCCGTAGCAGGTAGCATCCTTGGCGCCGTATTGCGCAAAGTTCTCGACAACGGTGTCAAAGGAAGGCTTGGTGTCAAAGACAAGACCCTTGACGCCGCTGTTGGCGGACTTGAAGGTAGCGAGGCGGGTCTCGAGGGCGTCGTTGTACGAGGTGATATCGGAGCGCAGGCGGGCAAGGTCGGTCTCGGACTGGCCGATCATGGCGGGAATCTGGTCAGAGAAGGCTAGTAGAGAGATGTTAGGATTAAATGCACATCAGAAGTCTATGGCCTCGGGGAATAACATACGAGGCACAGAGAGCAGGACAAAGTTCTTCAGACCATCATCGGCGAGAGTCTGAAGGAGCTCAAAGTAGCGGTCCATAATGTTGGTGACGGGTGCAGACACCTTATCCCAGAACGGCTCGCCGACATCATTAATGCCGATCCAGACGGCGACGAGAGCGTTGTCCTTGTTGACGACGCTAGACACGTACTGCTTGTATTGGTCGACCTGGTCGTCGACGCAGTATTGGGCGTAAGTGTCGACGATATCCTTGTCGGTGGTGGCGCCGGTTACGGCAAAGTCATAGGTCAAGATGGTCGATGTGTTGAGGGTGCTCGTGAGATGGCCGACCCAGTTCAGGCCGCTAGAGGTGGTCTGACCGGGCAGGGAGGGGTTGCCGAGCGGGTTTCCGGCAGCCGGGAGGGTGCCGCCGGGCCAGAAGCCAACAGTAGAGTAAGAGTCGCCGCTGCGGGGAGGGTATCCGCGTCAGATGGATCTTTCTCTCTTATCATTCCGCAGATATGGAGAGTACGGAACGGGGATGCGGGTGACTTACAAGACTATCAGGTTCTTAGAACTGTTGGTCTGTCTCGGGAAGACGGCCGGGGTGGGACTGGCAAAGGACAAGGACAGGCCGGCTGCCAGGGAAAGGGCTTTGGTGAAGGACTTCATTTTGGGCCAGGGATTGTAATGTTATGTACCAGCAAAATATCAACAAGAAGAATGATAGTAAATAGGAACGAGAAGCGAATGAGAGGCTGAGAAACCGTGCAGGGAACACCAACGAGAGACGGGACGACTGAGAATGGTACAGGTGAACAGATCAGATGGCCGGCCCGCGTGGGACGCGCAGGGCTTTACATATTATACTGGCGGCTTGGCTCCCTCCTTCGACCCGTTGACCAAGAATCCGAACAAGAGAGTTCGGCACCAAGGGGGCTCTTGATGAAAAAGACTCCGTCACTGTGCGTTTGCAGTACATTGAATTCTCCATACTCGGCCAACGTGCTTTTCAATGCGATTGGTGGAACTCCCAATTGAAGCTCGGGCCTGGGCGGTGCAAATTCCAAAAGGGGCGAGATTGCAGGCGCTCCGCTGGGGCATGCGGGGCCGAAACGCGCCATCGAGCTCCTTTTTGGTGTTTGAACTCGATAGATGTTGGTCTTAGCCGCTGCATCTTGGTCTCTATTTGGTCTGCTGGTGCCGCTGACTTTGGGGTGCCGATCTGGCAAGTTTCCTCCTTAGACGAGTTGCCAGCTTGAAATGGTTCAACAAAAAGAGACTCTGACGCGAGTTGGAGGGACAAAACATAATAAGCTCATCCCTCACCATCTTGCTTAAAGGCTTGAGTTTAGACCAGTGGCCCCCACAATGCTGAACCAAGTTAGGGCATATGCATAACTCCAAGTCAAAGTAATTCTGGATGCTGTAGGAACCGAACGTTCCCACAACCTGATGAAGATTGTGCAGTGAGAACTCTGTGATTTTGCATTTGGCTCAACTCCTAGACCCTATTGATATACGAAGAAAGGAAGATTGAGTGATGACTGCATCCTGCAACTGGCTTAGGTTCCTTGGTAATAACCTAAAATGCGGGATCGGCGTTCTCCAATAATTGCACAAAGTACTCTTGGAACCAAGTTCCAGCTTCCGGGGCTGGAATGACGGATGATCCTGAGCTGCACTTCTCATCATAGCGAGCCGCAGTTGAGTCGCTGGTACCATCAGCTTCACCACCGGGCTTAACCCAGACAAAGGCATCCAGGGTATCGATGCCAGTCTTAACATTCGGTCTCGTGCCGAAGCCAGTCTCCTTGATATTGCACCAGTCACCCCAAATCTGGCGTCCCGTCGGCTGCTTGCCGCTGCGGCCCTGGTCGACGAGGTAGTTTGCCGGGTACCCAGCCTCCTTGAGGAACGGGGTCAACGCGGCGTGGAACTTAGACTCGTCCCACTGCTTGTTGCTCTCTGCGTACGCCGGCGCGCTCGTGAGGTTCCAGCCGTTGTAGTTTGACACGTTTGTGACCAAGCCTCGAACCGCCTTGGGAGAGCCTGCCTTCTTGTACAATTCGCTGTACAGCTCGGCAGTGGGCTTCAGGTTGGCTTCCCAGCCCAACCAGCCCGCGTGGCCCGCATCCACGTAGATTGCGACGTTGTCGAGGTTGAGGGTCTTGAAAGCGTAATCGGTGCCTTCCTTGTACGCATCGGCTGCGCCAGTGCACTTCTGCACGTTCATGTTGGTGATGAGGTTGGCCAATCCATCAGGTTCTACTGATCGTCAGCATGCCGCAAACATGTAGCCCCAATCGACATAGCAAAAACTTACCGTAGACAAATACTTGGCGAACATCCGACTACTCCTTGGCAAGAGCGGCAATAGGGTCGATATACTCTTTCTTGTACTTCTCGACACCGCCGTCGGCAATGACGAGCTCGCCGGCAGAGGCCTTGGCAGAGCAATCACGGTCCGGGAAATTGTAGATGACATAGGTGCCAGCGTACGGCGGGTTGGCACCCTCCTGGTTCAGCTTGCGGATCTGCGCCAGAGTACTGTTCATGAGACTGATCTTTTCGCGTGTATCACTAGGGTAGTTGTTAGCAGAGGCATGCAAAGCATGATAGCATGATTCACACACAGCCATGCGAACGTGGGCACCTCGGCAACCTTGGCTGCCTTCGCTGCGAGATCGCCAGTGAGCTTAGGGACGGCGAGATTCGTGATCTCGTCTGTGTAGTAGGGGTTGGGGAAGAGCTGTCTATCCGCCAGCGGGTTTCCCTCGTAGGATGCGACGTCACGCAGCTTGAGGGGAGTAGCTAGTGCCGCCGGCGCAAGCGCTGCTGCGAGCATGAGATGAGCGACAACCATGTTGAAATAACGAGTGAAAAAATGGGTGAAATGAGAAAAGAATGTAAAACCCTAAACGGAAGTTGCGTGGTGAGATATCGTGGCAGTACCGTAGAGTAAGGCGGGCGTATCTCCCGTCTTATACAACACGATTGATTCCGCCAAGCTGGGGACATAACCCTCAACCCCGAAGTTTATTATTCCTTGATTGCTGGACCGGACAAGCGAAGCAAGGTCCAAGAGTTCCGGAAACGCACCGGTCCTTCATCTTAGAGGTGAATCCCCCAGAATATCGGGACAATCGCTAAGGTTCTCCGTGCTGCGCTTTCTACTGCATAGTAAGCCTTAGACGTTACTTTTTCGGCCGTGTGAGATACAATGGCGCCGGGGCTCGTCCGGCGGGGATGATGCTTGGAACGCGGCCCAGTGCATTGGCGCCGAGCCGTTGGGACCTGGCGAGTTTGCCGGATTGGGCAAACCTTGGGATTTGCTGCACAAAGCTGGACAGGCCGCAGCCTAGGCCATGAAGATCGTACGGAGAGTTTGGCTCCGAAAGACCACGTGAAGTCGACTCAACCTCCTCAGGAGTCAGGGGTGTCGGCAGTGCTGACCGCTCATGTCCTCGAATCTCTCCATTCTCCGCATGGTTCGGATGACAACATTCGACTGGGGAATTTGTTGGACTTGAAAGAGTGAATTTGGGGGCCACCAGGTTGATTAAGGGGAGTATTGCCTCCAAGCAAAGTGACCTGTTTCAGAAGGGTGCCCTTGTTCAAGATGAGATAACTTTGTTTGTTGGAGAAAACCTTCTTTGCTGGAATAAAGTGAGGGGAGGGAGAATCGTCTGTTCTAGCGTCATGATTGTGGGGGCTTCCACGGCATTTGAGTCAATGACGGGTGGCTACGTTGCAACTTCGATGCGGAAGAATTGAGGCTAAATTTGTCCGTCAAATAACTCTGAGGGAGTAGCGTCATGTCGAGAGTGTTCAACTTTCCCGACCTTTGTATCACAAAGTTGCTTGAGCTGAAGTTAGGCCGGACGACATGTTCCACATCATTCATCTCATAATGGCTAAGTTCTCCATGAGAAGTTGAGCGACGATCGTCTTGTTTCTTGTTCCCAGCGTACTGCATCAGATCGCCTCCCTGTTCGGATGACTTGCCCGCATTTCCCCTTCTTGATCGACAAAGTGACACAAGCGCACGGGTCACACATAACGCCGTGCGGTCTATCTGTGGTTCTGTGGAAACGTCAAACCAGCAACTCACGCCTACAATTGAGGGTTCCTTGTTTACGCTATCTGCCACTTATATGAATGCTTATGGGGGCATATCTTCGATGAGGAGGTTTGAGATTGTGGTAGAAGTGGTACACGAATCGGCGCGACCACGAGAATGAACGCTCGATTACCCTCGACCGATGCACTGGCGCAACGGCTGATAACGTTTCAGGGTGAAGGGAGGTTTGCACCATGCTAGTGACCAAAGTCGACGCCTCACAAAATTCAGATGCGGATACATAATAAAAACAACACATCGAACAACCATTTTGGTCTTGCAATTAGAAAACCCGTTGGCCGCGCCTTGAACTCGGCATCCGTATATGGATGGACTTCTTCATGGCAAATTTGGACGAAAGCTTGGATTGGGGAGGGTTTAGGGTTATCGTACACGTCTGATGATCATCTAGAAGCGCTTTTGAATCAGATCCGAGTCTCATCATATTCGTGGATACAGATTTTATAGTAATGAAAGCTTTTCATTGCGACTTCCACGACACCGGGTTAATATCATTGGTTGAGGTATGTTCTCCAGTCTCCACGCACTTCAGCACTGAGCAATGCCTTCAGTCTTAACTTCGATCGTGCAATTCTGCGGAGTTCCTCAAACATGGACTGGATTGAGCAAAGTCACACCAGTCAATTGAGCAACACAAGTAGGCTCACTGAGGATGACTTCTCCGCGAGGACTTGCGCGGCAAAGGGTTGCTTACTGAGATCCAGACATAATGAGAACCAAAGTGGGCAGGATCGGAAATGAAATGGGAAGATGTGCATGTCTCGCCACGTTTTGTCCCTTAGAAGAGTTTGATGTGTATGTAGGCCATTCGCCCAAGCTAGGACATGGCGTGGACGACTGACCACTTGCAACCAACACATGTAACAAGCCTCTGGAAGGTGACCGAGCCCACGGTGCGTGCCGGGCCTTTGCCTTTGTAGGCTACCAAGTGGAAATATTCTACATCGTACCGCTGGTGGTAAATTCACTTTGTCAAGTTTTCCCTCGATCCGTCATGATTTGTCAACTCGACGGGCTAGCTCGATGTTAGTCCCGGAGTTCCGCACCAGGCCCCTCTCCGCCGGCCGAGTTCACTTGCCCACGATGGGAAAAGATAAGATGATGGATCCATCTGATTAGATTTGGCAAGTAGAGGGCCCAGTTAGCGCTGCTCCTCCGATGTGCACTTCCATGAACTTAAGTGCATCTGTGACTGGATCCGTGCATCGTCCCGAAGAATATTGACTTAGACACACCACCAGCATCGTGGGACCCGATGATCCCTGCCTCGCTTTTTCAACGGCGGCTGCGAACTTTTTTCTAGTTGTGAACCAGGTTGTTAGTTTGTTCAAGGTACCAAATCATACAGCCAGCCAAAGCCGCACGGTAGTAGGGTACATCTCAAAGACGTTTGCGGGCTTACACGAAACTACATATAGCTCCAACGACTCTTGCCACAAATACTTTGAATCCGCGCCAAATGTCATCTATTGTACATCCAGCCAAGGTCGAAATCTGTGAGCCATCGTCATGACGAGCAACAACAAGGAGTCGGGTGTCTTCTCGGACGACACCCACATTCCCAAAGACGGCACAATCTCCCCTTCAACAGATCGTGGAGAGCCTCAAATTTCCTCTGTCGGCGAGATCTTACAATCACAGGGTGTCGCCCGCATGGAGGCAGTCTACCGTGAAGCCAAGCAGAACCGCATCTCACTCTACCTCGTCGGGCTTTCCGTCCTGGTCTGCGCCTGGGCCTATTCCCTGGACAGCTCGACAACCTCCTATTACAGCATCGACGCCTCGTCCTACTACAAACAGCACTCGTCTATACTCTCTACCCTGTCGATCGCCACGAGCATTATCTCGGCCGTCTCGAAGTCCTTCATCGCCAAGATCTCCGACATCACATCTCGCCCGTACACGTACATCGTCACATTACTCTTCTACGTCATCGGCTATGTAATCGCTGCCTCAAGTACATCAATCTCAGCCTACGTTGTCGGCGAAGTATTCGTCTCCATCGGATCCTCGGGCCTCGACCTCACCAACGACATCATTGTCGCTGATTTGACCCCCCTGGAATGGCGCGGCTTCGTCAGCTCACTACTCTCGGCCCCCTTCATCATTAATACCTGGTTCGCCGGCAAGATTGTTGACGCGATGCAGGCTCGGAATCAGTGGAGATGGGGCTATGGCATGTTTGCCATCATCATGCCCGCTGCTCTCGGTCCCGCGATTGCTACGTTGCTGTACCTCGACAGAAAAGCGAAGAAGGACGGTCTCGTCAACCTGGCCTCTTCAAACGCGGCACGTCGTGCTGCGAGAGGGATGGCTAAGGAGAAGGGATACAGTGGACCGCATGGTGCTATTGTGGCACCAGCTGCTGAGCCGGCGGGCACTTGGATGGAAGGCCTCAGGCGAAACCTGATCGAAATCGATGCGCTTGGTCTGATACTCTTGGGCTTCGGCTGGAGCTTGCTCCTTTTGCCATTCAGCCTCAAGACCTATGCGGAATATGGCTGGAGGAACCAATCACTCATTGCTATGATGGTGGTGGGATGTATCTTGCTCATCGCATATGTGGTTTACGAGATTAAGTGGGCCAAGGTACCGAGCGCACCTCGTAGATTGGTCATGAATAAGACCTTCTTGATGGCCATTGTTATCGATTCTTTCTACATGTGTAAGTATTATGAATGAAGCTTCTGTTAGACCCGGTTCACGCTCAGTTTCGTTAACATCTTGTAGTGGCTGGCAACATGCGTGGTTTGTACTGGTCATCTTACGTCTACATCGCGAAGCCTTGGTCCTCGCAAGACTGGGTGTACTACAACAACACACTGACACTTGCGCTCTGCATCTTTGGCATGGTCGCGGGTCTGCTTCAGCGATGGACTCACCGTTACAAGATGCTGCAGATTTTCGGCCTTTGCATCAAAATCATCGGCATAGGCATCATGATCGATGGTCCCCGAGCCACCAACTCCACCGCCCCAATGGTCATCTCACTGATCATGGTCGGTGCCGGCGGTGCTTTCTCGGTTGTCGGCTCTCGCGTGGCATCTCAGGCTTCCGTGCCGCACCAAGACGTTGCCTTGGCCATAGCATTGCTTTCACTGTGGTCCAAGATTGGCAGCTCTATTGGCAGTGCCATCGTCGCTGTCATTTGGGCCGACAAGATGCCTAAACTCTTGCGCGAGTTCCTCCCCGCAACAGCGACTGACAAGGATGTCAAGACTCTCTTCGGCAGCGTCCGCACCATTCGCACCAAGTATGCATTCGATGACCCGATGAGACAAGGTGCTATCGAGGCGTACCGACGGACATTGTATTACTGTCTGGTGCCAGCTTTAGCCCTCGCATTCGTTCCTCTCATTGCTGCGCTCTTCCAGACCAACTTCTACCTGGGCAAGCAGCAGAATGCTGTCACTAATGTCGGAAACGATGGTCAAGTTTTAAAAGAGGAACATCGCAACCCAGAGGCTTTGCCCCCACCAAAGAACAAGAAGGAGGCGTTCCTGAGGTTCTGGGCCGGACACAAATAATGATTTTTTTTTTTTCAGGGGCGGATGACAACTGGTTTAAGTGTTCTCGGATGGAAACCACCAGACATTAGATTATGTTACTCGTGGAAACATGATCAAACCAGCAGTTTATATGATTGAGAGACTGCCCTCTAACTTGCTGGGATATTTTGCCCGTTGGCATATTGCATGTTCCCTGCTTCCCAATACTCTTTGTGAATGTAAGCACAGATTAAGTCCAGTTGTAATGCCAAGTCGTAGAGTCTCGCTTTCAGATGATTAGCATGGCAGAGTGTCTCTCTTATCTGACAAGGCCAAGCTTTAGCGATAGGTTGCCAAGCACACAGTCTTTGGTCATGAATCCTGGACAGGTACGCCATACTCTCTGCAGAACCACTGCACTTGCCGCAGTCTTAAGCATTGCCAACACGGACGGGTAAGACTTCACAGATAAACCGCTCCCACTACTGTGGGTCGCGTTCTTACTGGATAGCCCTGGGCATGGTTGACCAATCTCTCCCAGCCAGTCCTCGCTTGTTCAACTCAAGCTTTCCAACTTGGCGCAAAACCCATGCTCTTATTGGGCTGTCACGAAGCGATTGTGGAGGGGTGCCCTCGCCCGACTAGATCGTTGTGCCACTGTCCACGTGCTGTTCGAAGCTTTGGGGGCGTTCCAGCCGCCCGGCGCTAGCTGCTGTTGTAAAAGTACGCCCGTATTGATGCATAGCAATTGGTGTTTGTTTTGCTCAGTCTGCCTAGTTGCCCTGGAATGAAGCGATCCCCGGGCTGAATCGCTGGTTGACCACATGGCCAAGAGGACGGGAGACTCGCCACATGACGTGGCCTGGATTCTCGCAAGGCGCAAGGAGATAAGGTTATCAAGTCCAAACCTTCATCTCACAATTCATGAACCCACGACAGAGATCGGCTATAGAATGGCATGGTCCTCCCAACCGTGAACGTGAGAGTAAGCATCAGGCCTGACGAGAAAGTCGACGAGCTTCTACCCCACATTCCCCCGCACTCACCCCTGACCTGATCATCACTCCACCGCTGGTCATCTAAAGAGCGGGAGACCACCAGTCCGCGATGCCTTCCTTTTTCAAGAGGTCCTCCAAGGCCAAGGAGAAGGAGGCCGAGGAAGAGAAAGCCAAGGCAGATCGCCCAGCAACTCCACCTCCCGCCTATGGAGCTGCACCAGACGAGCCTCCGCCATTCGACGACCAGCCGCCACCATTCGAAGCCAACGGCGGGTTCAACGGGAAGAAGCCCTACACCGAGCAGGATGTCGCTAATCTCACGAGCGCCTTCAGCTCGCTACGGCTCGGTACTCAGAGAGATCCCGACGTGGACTCCTGTCTCGCGCACCTGAAGCTTCTCTATGCCATTGAGACGCTGAAGGAAGATGTCGGTTACAGCGATGGCCTATGGGACTTGTGGGACTCGCGGGCCGGGGTCAAGGACAGTGACGAAGGTTCCAGCAAGGAAGTCGAGAATCGGTTGAAGGAAGTGCTGTCGATGTTGCGCGAGAAGAGGTGGGCGGTCTATCTGGCACGGGCGGCGGATCGGTATCAGACTTGGTGGAAGACGCTCTCGGGAGGTCGCTTGCGTGAAGCCGAGATGAAGGATTTCGATAAGTTCTCCGACAAGTACTTGAGCTTCCCTGAATGGGATGAAGACTATCCATGGACAATGGATAACCTACCACCACTAGGTAAGCGGCCTGGTGCATTTCACTCAGCTAAATGATTCGACGTCATCTCACAGTTACCAGATGTCTTGATGATTTTTCATGCGCACATGCTGAATCCCAGAGCTTTTCTGGAGGACACTATGCGCTGGAATCTCCGTGAGTTCTGGACGACTGGAATGCCATGGGCCCAAGTCAACGAAGTCATTGACTCCAAGTTCAACTACGAGGTTTCCAATGTGGCCAAGTTGAACTGGGAGAAGGCAACTGGAAGGGCATGGAACAACCTTGACGAACCACTGGAGAAGGAAATTGAATGCCCTGCATGCAAGCAGGCTACTCTTGTTCCTTGGAGCACATGCGGCTTACCAGAGCTGTACAAGGGTGAAGAGTGAGTTTGATTATGACCGAGATCCTGTTCTACCCCGCGGATTTTACTGACTTCTTTGTCAAAGACGGCCAGGGTTGGTTGGGCAAGGACTCGGCGATGGAGAGTTTTCTCAATTGTGCACAGCAGGCTGCAACACCGTCATCACGCACCGTCTACTCTGCGTTGCCAAGCTGATCAATGATGCGGAGCTCTATCTCAACGAGGGCATCACCCTCCCCAGCACTCTCCTCGACCCAAAGGTTGGCATGCCCGTGGCCACCGAAGCAAAGCTCAAGCACGTTACATTTCCCAACAGACTGATTGGGCAAGGGATTTCCAAGGAGCTACTACGACTCATCAATCCCGGTCAAGCAAAGACGCCGACGATGAAGGACGTACGAGACCTGATCTCTGCTGCACTGGCCGATGATGATGCCTTTGCAAGAATCCAGGGGGTAAGGCCAGCCCCGTACAGTAAGAAGGACGGGTCGGGCGGTAGGTTGATCACGCGAACGGAACGCTTTCAGAGCAGCAAGATGATGTCTAGATACTGGGAGAATACCTCCATCTTCGCTCTTGACCTTGTTGGAGCTACGATGCGACAGGCGGTATTCATTGGCAAGATGTTCAACGTCAGTATTTTTACTACCTATACTTCCAACCCCTGAGAGTCCTAACAGGAATTACCTGCAGATTGATTGGCTGCACAGTCCTAATGCGCGTGGTACAATGGACCGACTTATCCAAAAGTACCAGCGCTTCATGCTCATCATGACCGAGTACCCCTTGTCTCTGACGGTACCTACGCTGGATGTGGACCTCGCATGGCATACTCACCAGTTGGCCCCGAGAGCTTACTACAAGTTCTCGACATACAACAGTGCCACGAGTACCAGCAAAGAGGCTAAGTTCATCGACCACAATGACAAGATCGACGAAGACCAACTTTCCCACTCGTTCGAGTTGACAAGCAAGACGTACTTGGAGAAGTTCAACGAGGTCTACTCGGAATGCACATGCTGGTACTGCGAAGGTTCGTATAATCTGGTTACTCAGCCCAACTTGTGCCATGGTTCATGGAAAGAAATGCCTGCTGATGACTTTCAATAGCCGTACGCGCAAAGATAACAATCGACAGCTCCTCCGTGTTTGGCAAAAGCAAGCCACAAAAAGGCATGTTGGACAACGACGCACCCTCTCCCCCTGCGCTGAGTCCAAAATACTGATAATGCCTACCTCTAGCCATCGACAGCTTCGATAAAGCAACATCCACTCAAGTCTGCACTCCTTCCAACTCAATCCACATCTCTGCACATAACTCCGTTCGCACAGACGGGTCTGCTACTCACAACATAGCGCATCGCCAACTCCGCGCAGCCTGGAGAATGCGTCTCGATGACGCCTACGAGCGCGCAAAGAAACGCTCAGCTAAACGAGGAAAGACTCTGCCGCCAAAGGAGGAGTTTTATAACAATTGGGGCAAGATTCACCATAGAGACAGTCCCTACAACTACCCTGCGTACCTCATCGGCGGGGTCTATCCTGCTGGAAACCCCGGTGTCATTCATGGGTCTTGGGCCGACTGCGCTCAGGGGCTTTGCGGCTCGAACGACATAGCTGCTGGGGGATGTGGTGGCGCTGGTGGTTGCACCAACATGGCTGTAAGTTGTTTGCCTTCGCTCCTTCCTGGGCTGAGTGTCTAATATGGTTTGATATCAGGGGTACTGGTCCGGAGCAAATCGTCAAGTTGGGGGTAAGTACATTCACATCCTAGTTTTCCTGCTTATCTACAAGCTCTGACGTCTCGCGATGAACAGGCTGCGCTCATGGAGCGGGAGTGGTTGGCCTAGGTTCGAGTGGAGGATGCGGCGGCGGCGGCGGTGGCGGCGGATGTGGTGGTGGTGGCGGTTGAGTCAGTCCTTGCACGAACTCAGGCTCCAGTCTATCGAGCGATGTTATCGTGTTATCACGGCTTAAGACAACAGACACATTGTTTATTTACTTACCTTATCATCTCTCGCGTCTCATCCCTCTCTTTACAATGTCACTCATAAATAGCGCCAAGGTTTGCCCGTAATAAAGAAGGTTTAGTACGATAATAGAACATTCAGCATATCATTTTCAACAAATATAAAAAAAGTAACATCGGAGGCTTTGGGCATCTGAAACCACTTCCAAAGGTCGCACTTTGGTCAAGTCTTACCATGTCTTCAGTTCATCCAGTGGGTTCGGTTTTCCTTGCGCAGCGACCGAGAATCGAACCGCGGAGTATCGACTTCTGTTGAACCAATAGCTGAGAGAATCACTTCTCAGCCACCCAGCCGCTCTAATGGAAGAACAAGGCCCTTTATGCAATGACGTAGGTCACGCGAACGACAGGAGTTGAAGAGAAGGAGCGAGGGTGAAAGGGGTGGGTAAAAGGTGAAGTGAATCACATCCTTTTCTCACTTCGGGCGTGTGGCGGGCGGTGAGACGCGAGGTGGTTTACCGACGCGTACCTGCCCTCTATGGTGATATTTTTCGCTCACCGACGTTCACCGAGAGCCACTGACTTTCATGCTCCTCAATCTGCCGCGCCTTCTTGATTTTCCACCAACATAACTACATCAAGCCTGAAACTTCATCTACCTATCTAGGCTCTTTTCCTTCGCTCTCAACATAACGACCTATCACCATCTGCCCCTTATCCAACTTCTCGTCTTACTAAATCACCCCTGATAGCATAAGTCGAACAATCCCGTCTCTGCTTATCGTCTGATCTCCAACTTTGCCCAAAAGCTCACGATGCCTCAATCACAGCTTCCCACTATCGATCCCGAAACGACCTCAGCTATCGCTGGTTCGGCCAACCATGAGATCAAACAGGCAGAGAAGGGCGCGAAGGGCAAGACCAAGCCCAAGCCCAAGCCCAAGACCCTCAAGCGAGTCCTTCCTTCCGGCCCAGGCTTCAAGATGTACCAGAATGCCGCCGATCAAGACCTCAAGATCCTTGAAAGCATAGACGAGGGCATGGCTTTCAAGAACGCGCTCCGCGCCTTGACCCCCAATCTCGACAAGGAAGCCGTTGACCTCGCCATTGCCAAGCTCTTCCTCGAAGCCGACAGACTCTCCGGTTATAAAGAGCATATCACCGAGAACAGCCCCGGCCCCTTCTCCTCGCCGCCAAGCAAGCCCCCTGGATCGCCGCTGCCAAGAAGGATACGAAGCCCACCGTCGCGGCCAAGGTCATGATATGCCTCTACGAGGCTCGCAGAATCGTCGTCAAGTTCTCCCACTATAGACAGCAACCCATCGAGGATTACGCGAAGGGGACGGCCACTGCCCTGGCTATCGACAAGTTCCGCAAGGAGAAGCCCTGCGATGAGCCCGAGGAGATATTTACCGACTTCACCGAAGAGCAGCGCAAGAATATGATGGGCAAGACCATCCGACGTGAGAAGGCTGACTGGGGTGGAAAGCACGTGGATGAGAACTGCGATACTCAGATAGTGTGGCCGACGCCAAGGAGTTTGCGGAGGCTCAGAAGGCGGCGCAGGCCGAGTTCCGGGAGGCTCTGGAGCAGAAGATGAAGGAGCCCGGAATCACGGGCACCGCTGGCTTCCTGGCTTAGATTCCAGATGAAGGCCCATTTTCGTCGTCTAAAAACTGTTGAGGGTCAATAAGGAACCCCCCTAGCCTCCGTCATCATTACCTCTCCCTACTTGATAATGCGATAATAAGCGAGAGCAACAAGAACTGGGTAATGAGCAGGGATAAGTAGACGAGACCAAGCCACATATCTTGACATCAAATAGCTCATTGTTAAAGGATGGCAGTCGCCTACCGCAACGCCGGCAGCAAGAACCGAGCCGACCGCGGACCGCTACAACGGATATCCCATCATCAACGAGGAAACGATCGACCTTGACGACACATTTGACGAGGTGTCGGGCATCCATGATAACGATTTCTTAATTATCTTTTAGAGGCTCAAGGATTATTTCGTTCCATTGAAAAGTTTTCAGCCCGGATTACGGTCGATGAGGCTCAGATGGCCAAAATTTCGCCAGTACTATAATTAATTGGCGTTTGAAAGAGCTCATAGACACGCGGCATCTGTTCTCTGCTATGGTCATTATTTGATCAACGTCGTCCACATGAATGACTTGGCGGCATAAAGATCACGTCTACTGGCATTTCTAAAATCAGGAATCAAAGGTTCGAAGCTCTTTCTTTGGAACTCGCCAAGTCACCCTATAACAAAGCAGATATCAGAAAACCTGTTCCCTCTTCCTAGACTTAGCCCGGAGTCTCCTTGTCTCGATACTCCTCGAGTTTAACACTTGAAACAGCTACTTTGTCTGGTTTCCCTTCGACGCCCCCGCAATCAGTCGGTCTTGGACTGAATCTGTGTTCTTGATGAAGGTATCCAACTGAGGAGCCGGCGAAGGCTTGGGGGGCGGTGGGCTTTGGTTTATGTAAGCCAACTAGCTCGAATCACATTTGAGGATAATACTTGCGCGTTTGGCATCTCGACTCTGGGAAGGAATTCGGTAATTCGGCGGGTAGGGGGGCTTCAGTTCTTGTTGAGATATAGCATGTAGCTTGACCTATGCTCAAAGTATGTGTGGCAGACTATGATTTCGAGTGAAATTTAGATTTCCTTTTCTTGCTGTGGAAGCTTTTCATGGTTTCTCATGGGATCTTGATGGGTATTTATGGTTTTTGGTTGCCGTCAAGTATTCTTAGCTCTAAACCCGAAGTACAGAGAACCCAGACGTTCTCTCCAAAGCTGATGATCTCTCATTCGATCTGCAAGATAGCTTACGAACTATTTCTAATCACTGATCACCTGCTCATCTTTGAGCTTATGTGTGGTACACCCCACGGCGACACAACCTCCCATCGTCGCTCAACTCCACTGCTGCGGCCGGGACAGGCCCAAACGGCCGAGCACAACCGGGCCCGTTCTGCCTCCCCCAACCGCCAGCTACTCGGGATACGCAGCCAACCACGACGTCTCAGACCCCGGTCTCTTTGAGGCTCTGCGACTGTGCCCGTGAGTTGGCGCGCCGCTCCTTGTTCCCATCACTCTACCATCATCCCTCCGGCGGTTGGCTATTCTGCAGCTTCCTCCACCCCCCTTCGTCTCGCTTGGCACATGATAGGCGCCATGGGCCGGCACGAGGACGGGCGGTAGACGGCTCGGGTGCAGATGCTCTTCGGCTAATGTCTTTCACGACTACACAGTACTATCAGGCTCCCGTCTCTTTTCACTGCATTCCAGGGTATCATCCGCCACTCCTCCTGCTCTGGCCCCCTTCTCAGTTCCCTCGTCTTATCCACTTCCTCACCTCTCTTCACTGTAAGTCTTTTGCATGATGGTAAGGTAGCTCTATCTCAGAGATACATACGTTGCGTCCTTTAGCACATGATAGCTGGGTGGGAGGGGACAGTGAAAGCACCAGTAACGACGATTATAGTTGAAGGATCATCACATTTCAATCTGGCATCACTGAGCATCCACGTTCAGACCTTCCGGCAGATTTTCAGTGCAAAAGCAGCAATTATTATGGCTGGTTTACTGATCGTTATCAGTCGCGCTGCGGTTAACCCGTCAACCTCTCATATTCCCTCGCCCATGTCCAGCAGATCTCAATTTCAAGGGCAGAATGATATTTCCAAACTTCATAACAAGAGGGTATCAGATAATTCCACGTTATTTCTTTCATTCTCAATCTTCAGATGGATCCGTGCTGGGTTTCCATCTCTGCAGCTGCGACCTGACGTGTTCACTGTGTTTCCCCTCCCATGGCGATGTACTCAGTCACGCTTGTGCTGCCGATATATTCACTAAGCGTGGTTGGTTCAGTTTCGGTTTCCCTGTCGATGGTTTAGTTGGTACTCCTTCAGGCCGAATTGTATCATAATAGGGAAGAACTTACTCAGGCATGATGGATGCGATATGAGTCAAGATTTGGGTTGACACTTGAGTCAAGGCTCGGCGGCTCGACGACGGAACTAACTTGTGGAGTAATATCTTGAACAAGATTTCAAGTGAAGGTATTTCTAGAAGCCCAGCTTCGGGAAGTTTGGTTTGTTTTTGTTTGCAGTGAACGAGTCTCGTCGAGATGGGAAACACCCCTAGTATTTATACCTTCACTTTCCGAGCAGCATTTCCAAGACAAATGGGTCACACTTGTCTCTTTCGGACCTCATTTGATACTCATCTTCATCTGCAGTCCACCGGGCATCATAGCGTAAAGTAGCTTACGAGCCAATTTCTAATCTATGGACCCGGTCATCTGCTCCATCCACAGAGCACGCGTTACGTTCCACTCCCGGAGGGTATAGATGCTAGTCCACCCCCTCCCGCGGCCGCACCTGAGACCTTCAAGTCCGCAAGCGACCTCCACCACATGCCGTTTCACCCACCGCAAACCGCCAGACGACCCGAAGGGTGAAGAAATCATTAGATTGTCCAACCGCATTGTCCGAGATTCCGTGAGCTCTGAGGCTCTGCGTATATGTTGTAGCTGGAAGACTGTGCTTCCATACTTCGAATCCTTCTCTCGGCGTCGGATTCCTAATTGGCCCGTCTACCAGCTTGCCAGCCCTCCTCCATCCTTCGGTTGAAAGCTGCGATAAGCATGGGTGCCACGGATAAACGATCGGATCATGGGACATCAAAACGACGGAACTCGGGTAAGGGAAGACGGGAGAAGCAACCGGCTACCCTGGCAGTATGCCAACGACATTTCATCCTCGACGTCTCCGACCTTCCTTGCACAGCAATTTAGCGCCAATCTCCCTGGTCTCCCTCCATCTGCCCTCTCTTTCTCTCTCCCTCTTTCTTACCTGTCCCAATTGCCATGGCCCGGGGGGACATACTGAATTCAGCATAGATCCGCCTTTGCTTCTGTGTATGCATGCAAGTTTTCTGCACCAACCAACAGGTGTTCCGCCAAACTATCCAATCAACCAACCGAACTTTATGCACGAAAGAGGGGGTCTCTAGGGTTATGATGTGCTTCAGCCTTCATGCCATGGTTTTTGAGTTCTCTCATCAAGTCGCTAGGGGCGCATGAAATGGCGTCTGGTACGATGTGGGACCAGCCTGCAGGCCACTATCCGTTGCTGTCATGCTGAGTATCATCCTTATAGGGTAGGTCTTGTACGACGTGAATTTCCCCTTGAGGTATGGCAGAGGAAGAGTGATACCATGCATCTTGCGGAGGTGGGTGAGGTAAGTAAGGTAGGTGAGCTTGGTGTGGAAGCGACAAGTGTGAACTTGACATCGCGGGGCCGATGATCTGCGATGAGGAGTGACAGTCACCTTTCCTATGCAAGGATACGTCCACCTCTAATGCCAAAGACAGCAGAAGACGTGGAAATACCAACGACACCGGTTGAACGACTGATTTTGGCTCGTTGATTCCAAAGACCTAGATTCGATCGAAAGAACCGGTGTGACAATGCGGGATGAACGGTCAACCAAAGATCCAATCTGCGATCCACGATATACGATTGGGCGCAAAATAGGGTCGGCACTGCTTTCAAAGGCGAAAGTCTGCTTGGCCTGCCGTCTCGAGTTAACAGCCGGACGGAACTTTGATCAAATCATTCAAGGGAACGGCAGGACTCAACGTCATGATGGTTCGATCTGCGTCCACGAGACCGAAGCCATCCGGGGAGGTAGTGGTCCCCGATGTCACGTATGAAGAGGAGGGGGAGAAAGCCACCAGATAATAGCCGTATGCCGTCTCTCTGTTGACCATTAAGTGACGATGGACGGACGAGGATCAAGGATGGAGGAGAGGGCGCCAACGCGAGCGCGTACGCGATGCAAGTTTAAGCGGTGCCAGACTCTCGCCGTCTCCGAGGACAGTCTGGACAGAGCCTCAACGTTCGGACACGAGACCAGTAGTCGATGAAGAAAAGGATTTACGCAAAATCATTGCGTATAGTGCGTGGGGGAGCATTGCTGACGGGCTTGACACTGGTTCGATGGATCAGGAAACAGCAACTAAAAATCAGCATCACGGAAACACATGTCCTACCTTCCCCACGACTGGAATATCTTTGTGGGACACCAAAAGCCCGAGTTTGAGCCTACCGCAAGCTTTCTGACGAGCACGGCTTAAGCGGATTTACGCTATCAGATCATAATATCTTGAGCCAATCATCGAAAGGGGAGGTTGGGAAGGGGGGTGTAAGCCCCTTCTAGGTTAAGTAGGAGGGGGAAACAGAAAGATGGATGGTTAAGATGAAGGCCGCATTCACTGCGGCCTTAGAGGCAGAGGCAAGGATCATTATGCATTCACCGTGGTTCCAACACATCCCAGTATACCTCCTGTGGGGTTGCGTGTCGTTGAGTGCTAAGGATCGGGGGAAACCACCTCTTTCAGACAACTTGAGAGTGCGGCTCTGCTCCAGAGCCTCTCCCTCTGGCCCGAGAAGTTGTCAGGGAGAATCCGACCCCCCAATTCTCAGGCGACCTCGACTCTTCTGCTGGACCACGTTTGCAGTGAATCGTGGTTCGCCTGGCAGGGTGCGGCTGCCCTGACTCGACAAACTCCTGCAACGGGTGCCCCGGATGCCTTATATTCTGCACGATAACTAATGCTCTCGTCCCGTCCACCAATTCAGATCCATCAGATCTCATTCTTCTCATCGCGTAAAGTATTTTTTTAAGGTTTTTTACGATGATGTGTGGTGGTAGAATACCAAAAAACCGCTGACCAGAGTCCTGGGTGAAGTGAGATGACTATGCGGGTGCTACACCACGAGTTGTTGTCTCTCGTCTGACATATTGAGTGTCAGACCATAATCAGACGAGCCAAACAGTAGGCAAGAGAGCATATTCTCATTCATCAACTGACCAGTATCTCTAGACTCTACGACAGTCACCGACGACCACAGCATCAAAGCTTATGTCTCTCATCACCCTCCTCCTCCGCCTCCCTAGCCCTCTTCGCCTCCTTCTCCTCCCTCAACACCTCCTCGCGACCCCTCACCTCGACCTTACGCGGCCCGTCCCTCGTAAACTTGACCAACACAACCCTCTCCCAATCACCGCCTCGGCCCGACCCCTTGAGCTCGGGACCAGGCTTATCAAGCCCGAGCACGATACGATTATCCCCCTCGCGAATGAACAAGTTATGCGGGCTCATAACCTTATCCGCCCACGGAATATCCGACGAAGGCTGCTTCCGCCCGGCCTCAGACACAGCGGTGGGCGCCCTCCGGAGGAAATCAACCAGGCCCCGCCTCTGCGACGCAAAGTAAGCGTCGCCGTGGCCCTTACCGGGCGCCGGCGACGGCGCGGCGGCCTTGCAGAACTGCGAGACCAGGTAGAGAAGGTAATACTGCGGCGGGAAGAGGATGATCTCGCCCTTGTCGGCGCGGTAGAGCCAGGTCCACGCGTCGTCGAACTTGGCGGCCGTGTGCTCTACGCCGCCGTCCGGGGTCGGCACGATGATTTCGTTCTCAGCCGCGTCGGCGCCGGTTGAGGCCGAGTGCGGGAGCATGTAAATGTACATTTGCGTTGTGAAGCGTTTGGGCACGTTGGTGGGCGTCACCCATCTGGTGAAGGGGATGAGGCGTCCTATTTTCGAGTGTGAGTGTGAGTCGGACAGTACCATTTGCACGACTATGACGAGGTGCTTGATGCAGCGGTTCGTCACGTACCAGTATCGGGGACGCCGCCCACGCTGTCAACCCATTCGCTGAATCGCAGCTTACCGCCGTGAATCTGCTTGCGAGCTTTCTCTCTGTCTGCCAAAGGGACATTGAGGAGAGTCGACCTGTCTTCGGAGCCTTTCCTGGTGGCAAGAAGAATGCCCGTCTCCTCAAAGCACTCACGAATAGCACCTAGACGATACGCGTGGCCGTCCTCGTGCCGTTCCTGGGCATCACTTGGCGGGATCTCGCCATCATGGAATGGGTCTAGATTCCCACCAGGAAACACATGCGCCGATGCGAAAGATGTTGACGTCTTCACTCGGTGCAGCAGGAGGACCTGGTTTGTCGGTGAGAGGAGCAGGATGCTAAGAACCGAATCGTGTGAGCTCTCGCCGAACCTGAACGTATAATCATGAGCGGAACTCACCTCGCACTCGGCCGAGGCTCCATGACCTCCTTTTCACGCTTCGGCGGCGATGAAGATGATGAACGCTGCTGTGACATGATGATGATGTTTGCTTGTTGTCGGACTGTGCGTGGAACAGGCGTTGCTATGAGTGACGTGTTTGGCTTGAGATCCCTGCTCGAAATGCGCGTCGCAATTGAACGTGGGTATGAGTGCAGTGAGAAGCTTGGGTGTCGAATTGATTGAACCGAACTGATTCTTGGAATACACAATCTACATGTACGGGATAATGGGGAAAACGAAGGCATTGAAAAGCTGATGGTGACAGCCGATCAGCTCTAGTCGAAAGTCATGAGGTGTCTAGGACAAAGATCACCGACGCGGCGGGGGTTGACGTTTTTTGCCGAGGTTCGGTGTGCGCCCTGTGACCACGCCCTTTTGTTGCCTCTTACAACACCAAGCAATGCGGCCTAACCGCACATCTCATTTCAATCAGGGAACATTGATTCGAACATCACATTGTCTCAATCAGGCTGATCTTGAGTGAAGAACAACGTAGTTTTATTTGAAGTGTTTGACTAAACAGCACCAGAGGCTCATCTCAATGAACGCCGGTCATCTCACGCAAAGGCTATTCAAGGGGTATCGTAAATGCATAATGTAGACTCTGAATCAATACCGCTTCCGCTCCTTTCCTCTCAAGCTCTCACGCCACAGGCAGCAGACGCTCTTTGACTCGCACCATTGCTTCACTTCAGTCGGTGAGACTTCACCGTCATACCCAACCCTGGACAGCTGTCCGGTATTGAGCCAACTCGCAAGATCTTCAAGCACAATCGGATCATACATCAGCATCATCTCGTGAAATGATGGCTGTTTGGGGTCCGTCGTGGGAGGCGCCGAGGTAACAGCTTCAGTAATGCGCGCAAACAAAACTTCCGATCGCTGGCTTTGTGACGCTGCGAGTGACATTTCTGTATCGTCACCAATTGACACTGAAGCTTCATCAGGAGCTGGCGAGAATGTCGGCTCAGGCGAAGAGCATGGTGACGGTGACAAGGAAAGCGCCCCTTCGGACTCCGAATCCGGGATTTCAATGACCTTTCTCACTTTGGCTTTCTTCTTGGGCGGTGATGCCACTGGCGAAGCCGCCTTCCTAGGTGCTTTGGGTTCTTTTGATGCGCTAGATGTTGCTTTTGACTTGCCCTTCTTACTGGCCGTCGAGTCGGTGACTGTCGTTGCCTCGGTGTTCTTCCTCGGTCGACCACGGCCTCGCTTGGGAGACGGGGGTGGCGGCTGAGCAGACGGCGGTGGTTCACTGGACGGCATTTCGACTTCAGCTCCGACTTCAACTACACTAGTCTTTCGCGGACGACCCCGCGGTCGCTTCGGGGACGCGGTGGCAGCTGGTTTCTGCGACTTAGCAGCAGCTTGCGCCTGGGACGTCGTCGTCGAAATAGGGCGGTTTGTGGGAAGCGATGAAAGGGCGGTCCTTTGCTTGCCCACCCAGCACTGGTCTAGAAGAGCAAGCATGGCTTGCCTTCGCTTGACTGGCTTGAATCCGTAAGATGAAATCTCTCGCGCAAGTTGGTTGTCGGTGTAAAGACCAAAGTCTGGTTTCGCAATCTGTGGGGCCGCGGCCTCAGCCACCACAGACTTGCACGCCTCCGACTCTTGTGCTGGTGGTGACTCGAATGGACGTAGATTGCTGGCTTCTTCCTCGGTATTTGCTCCAGGACCAGAAGACACCAACAGCACTTCGACTGACTGAGCCGTGATATTAGCTGGTCTATGGGGTGGCGAGGACGGCAATGCTTCGTTTTGTGTCCGAGGCTTGTCATCGCGATCCGTCTCTTTTCCCAAAAGGTCGTCAATGTCTGGAAAGGACATGTCCGACAACATATGGGCTGGCAATAGAGCATTTACTTTCTCTTGTGTAGAAACGACAGGATGTGGCGGCAAGTCGATTGCCACATCTTTGTTCAAGAGGTCTTCAATATCCGGAAAAGAGACATCTGATGGCATGTGAGCTGGCGGGGCCGTCACTCTTTGATCGATTCCAGCATAGCCAAAAGGATTGAGGCCATCCGCAGCGTCCGGGGCTGCCTGTGGAGTGTCGGCCAGATTGATAACTTCCAAGTCCAGCAGCCTGCCATCCTCGTCTCTCGCGCCTACATCCCAAAGCTTTTGCTTAGGTTCTGGCTCAATCGCGTCACTGTTGACCGGGGTCACGAACGGATCTTCCCTCATTGAATTTGATGCCTGCAGCGCAGACTGAAGATCCCTGAGGAAAGTAGGCGAGTGTTCACGTGCCAGCTGGCTCGAAGTCCCGAAAACGTAATCTTGATTCGCAGCTTGCCGGAGAGCTGCGGTTGGTGACAATAGAATTGGTTCCGGTGGTGGAGCCTTTTTCGGTTTATTTGCTTTCGATGCCCTCTTCTTTCCCTTTGATTTGGCAGTCTCTCCTCCGTCCTCAATACTCTCGACTGGAGGCGCAGATGGCTGCTCTTGTTCGGTGGCATCTGGAACCGCGTAGGCTGCCGTGGCCAGCTCAGTGATCGTACGTGGTTTTTTCCTCGGTGCTTTTGCTTTCAAAGGCCCCTTCTGCGGTGGTCCCATTTTTGACGATTCGTTTACGGGCATTGTCTCGATTAACTTCCTCTTCTTCAGTACCGGTCTGTCGCCATTGAAAGGCTCTGCTGAAGGCCTCTTTAGTTCCTCGTCCGGCCGACCAAACGTTTCGAAAAGGTTCTCGAATGTTTCCTTGGACGCGGCACGGCCCGGGCTCTTCACAGTCGAGGAAAGGAGATCGATGGCCTGGGAGGATTTCGACGCCGAAGCCATACCATTGTCCGCTGGCGGCGGAGTCCAGTCCACACGGCGTCTCAAAGCCGCCTCGAGCTCCAATGGCTCGTTTGCGTCCTTCTTTGGTGATGTTGGGAGTGGAGGTGAGTCCTCCTCGCCTTCATCCTTGGGCTTCGCAAAGTGATGACTCTGGACACCACTCTTCTTGGCTGCTGCCTTTAGCTTCGCAGCCTTGGGTTTTTTCTCAGACTTTGCAGCTGGTTTCTTGGGGTTCGCATATCTCTTCCACGGTGGACTAGCAGAGGCATCTTTGATCGGTTTAGACGGTGAAGGCGGTTGGAGCGCCTTTTTCTCGAGAACTTTGACGCCCCTCTTGCGTTTCGGTCTCGGTACATTTGCAATGGATATCACTGTAACCTCCTCTTCTTCTTGTGGTCGAGGTGGCACGGGCTCATCCCTGCATGGCGTTGTCAAGTCGATCGGAGGTTGTTCCTGACGGAGAAAGCTTGAAGGGTTGGTGAAGTGGTGGCTCGCATGTGTTGGGGTGGACGTGGCAGCCATGGGGCATCGGATGGGTGGTTGCTTGGGGAATTGAGACTGGATCTGGTCTAGGGATGGCAAGCTCGGCGAAGAGGAGAGCTTATAGGCGTCATGACGGGTGCTTCGAAACGGCGACCCCATCGTGAATCTCAGCGGACCCGTCGTGATGCGCAAAGCGCATGTTTTCGATGCAACTCGCAGCAGGTTGAAAGTTTGTGGGTATGGAAGGGAATAAAAGACCGTACGACTATGCAAAGGACAGAGACATGAGTTGTTCCCTTACTACTGAGTCAGGGCAATCGGTCGAGGGAGAGTAGCGCATTCGAGTGGCGGTGGCAGTTTGGAAGGAATTCACGCCGTCGACTTTGAACATCAACAAAGCACCACAGCACCCACCGGAGCCCACGCGCAGAAAGCGTGGAGGGGACCGAGTTTCCAGGCCTGAGTACGTTCCTTGTCTGCAGCAGGGGTACAAGAGACATCCTGGTCACTAAGCACAGACCACCACTTTCCAGGTTGGGCGATGACAACCCACTTATCTTATCGCGAACATGAGGTAAGCAAGGTCGCTAGATCCACGTGATCTCAACCCTTTCCTTCCGCTTCGGCCCGCCCACACGAAATTTCGAAAAAAGAAGGCAGTCAGTCAGGTCTACCACAGCTCTCCCGCATCTCGACCCCGCGAACGACAACATCCACGCAAACCACCACCTACTTGCTTCTAGTCAACCCCGAACGCAAGCCGCAGCAATGGAGAACGACAAGGGCGAGATCGTCGATCTGTGAGAAATGCCCCTTCCCCCATACCGAACCGTCCCACGAAATTTCCGCGCGACGAAATCGAGAGAGAATTGAAGCTTTCGCGGGAAAAGCGCGACTACACCAAAAATTCGATGTCGAGAGTCCCATGCTAATTTCTTGTGTTTTTTCTCGTCGAATAGCTACGTTCCGCGCAAGTGCAGCGCCACCAATCGCATCATCAAGGCCAAGGACCACGCCTCCGTCCAGATCTCCGTCGCCAAGGTTGACGAGAACGGCCGCGCCGTCCCCGGCGAGAACCACGTCTACGCCCTCTCCGGTTTCGTTCGCGCGATGGGCGAGTCCGACGACGCCTTCAACCGTCTGGCCCAGCGTGATGGCCTCGTCAAGGCTGTCTGGTCCGGCCAGCGCTAAATGCTGAAGGGTACGACCTCGGGGGGAAGGATGGTACGTCGGGAGTTTTATTGTACGGCTCGCAAAAGGGCTGTTTACAAGAACCGAACGGATGGACTGACTTGTCAAAAGGGTCTAGTCGTTCGGTCTGGTCGGTCGACATCATGGATCTAGAGTTGGTTGCATGGTATATCGCCAATTCGAGGCGTCCGGCTCTCTGCGGAGAGGAAAATGGCATAGGAATGGTTCACGACTACCCAACAAAATGAGATTTTCCGCGTTCGAGATCAAGACAAACCACAAAAACGTCCCCAGTGACCACCCGCCCCCTTCGCCCCCGATGCGATGTCTTTTCTCCCTCTTCCACGCCCCGGCTAGCGAAGGATTCTCGTACCACCCTCGATGGTCTCCATGGTCGAGGATTCTGGGGCTACTCTGATAGCCTCCGTGCCGCAGATTGATGCAGGCCTTGAAAAAGCCGTGGCCGTTAAGGTGTTCGTCATGGTACAGATACGGGTCTCACATGTCTAGGCGCAGCTGCCAGACTGTCAATACGATTATGATTCCATCCCCAAGTTTTCCGCTGCTACTCGACCTGACTCTGAAATTGTGCTTCGTGACCTTTTGAGAGAACACTAACACGGATTTGTGCCTGACAGTTGCTGGTTAACAGGCAACCGTTCTAAAAGAATATGACTTCTCTTCCTCATCCAGGTGTACACTTGGGACAGGAACGAGACGAGCCATCAAGGAAGAGGAAGGTAGAGAAGCTCCGGCCTACATTCTAGGTTGTCGGTGGTCTATATCCGCTGCCGATCCAGAGTCGCTGCCCGGCTGCCCGGCCGCATTTCCGGCTTTCTGTGGGCAATCCTCGGCAACGCTCTATCACGCTTCACAGTTCAAGGACAATTCTCGGTTCGAACATGGTCTCATAATTGTCGCTCTTCTAAACAAATCCTTGTCTATAGTCATCTCTATAACATATCCAGCGCAAACACATCTTACAGTACATAACGGAAGTTGGGGTTCTATCCACATGTTAGTCTTTAAAGTCTCTTCATAATCACAACAGCTCGGATAACTCACCTCCTTGTCAGTCAAATCGACCCCCTCATCCTCGTGCTCAGCATCCGGTGAGATACCAGCAGCTGCCGCCGCCGCATCTCTCTGCTTGTTGCGGCGAATAAGAAGCATCCGCAGGCCAACAGCAATAGCCACCTGCGAAGCCGAGCACGCGAGAATGAGCTTGCACCCAGTCTCGTACAACGGCGCCTCCTTGGCAAGGAAGGCGTGGGGTCCGATGATGTTACCCACGCAGTACGCCGTGAAGACAATAGCCGATGCCGTGATGCGCTTGGTGTATCCTCCGAGGTTCGTCGCCGGCATCTGCAGGGCCAGGACCAGGGATGCGACATAGCAGCCAATCATGTAGTACCCAAACAAGACGCCGACCTTGTAGTGTGTTCTATCCAGCTTCCAGATCATGCAGCAGCCGATGATGGTGGGGATAAGCCACACCGCCATGACAGTCGTGCGCTGATTGCGGAACCTCGACGCGGTGTAGGCACCCGTGAGAATCCAAAAGACCTGGAACGCGCCCTGCGGGATGCCCAACGCCGTGGTCAACAGCGGGTCAGAGACGAGTCCCTTGATGATGAGCTTGCCAAAGTTGGCCACGCCGCCGTTGATGACCTCGTTGAGCAGGACGAAGAGGGTCAGCAGCCAGACCTGCGGGTCGAGGCAGGCCTCCTTGACTTGGTACCACTTGATGGTCTTGTTGAGGACACCGGTCTTTGCGAGGCGGGCACGGCCGACTAGGAGGGCTCTCTCCTCGAGGGAGAATCTCTTGGCGCTCAGAATGCTGTCGGGCAGGAAGACGAGGAGCAGGCCGCCCCAGATGACGGTGATGCCGCCGCAGATTAGGAAGACGGCCTTCCATACGGGGAAGGAGTCAATTTGGCCAATGCCGTAGCTTAGGACGCCGCCGAGCATGCTGCCGACACCGTTGCAGCAGTAGAAGATTCCTGCTCGCATGGGCTGTTCCGATCGCACGTACCTTGGGACTGAGTTAGACACAGTATCGACGCAGGGGGTTGGTGCGCCTGGTACTCACCACATGGAAACCATCATCATGAAGCACGTCGTGATGGGCGCCTCAAAGACTCCAAGCAGGAAACGGCACGCAGCAAGCCCCGGAAAGTTGGAGCACGCAGCCGTGATCATCAAGACGGAGCCCCACGACAACACACATCCCGCCACAACCTTGCCCATGCGCGTCTTCTGCGCAATGTAGACCCACGGGTACTCGGCAACCAGGTAAGCCAGGTAGAAGATACTCGCGAACCACGAGTACTCTGTCTGCGTAACGCTCGTGCTAGAAAACAAATCGAAGACGGCGGCGTAGGACAGCGCCTGCTTGTCGATATATTGCAAGACGTAGGTGCCGGCCAGGAGCGGGAGAATCATCAGGTCGATTTTGCGGACCAGGCGGCGGTTCTTCTCCTTGTCGTTGACAAGCTCGGCAAGGTACTCTTCTGTGATGTTGTTCTCCTGGAGGAAGGCCTCGGACTCGTCGAGGTGCGCGACCTCGCCCGCCGTGAAGGACTTTGTCGGCTCGAGGCCATCCTCGGCGACCTTGATGTCTTTGGACACTTTCTCAGCCATTGTTGTCGATGTAGGCGGACACTACGAAAACAAGACTTGGAGATGAGGATAAGCGTGGTGATCCAAAGATGAAGCCTCTCTTCTATTTTTCCTAAGGAACTCCCGTCTCTCTGAAGAGAGGGATAACTCCTTTAATGTCTCATTGCCAATTGGTCATTATCTCGACAACCCTGACCACGCCACGCTACCCAGTCCGGGGTAAACTACCAGGTAGATAGGTATGATAACGCGGAGGCCCAGGAGTCCGTCAATGGGACGTCTTATCAGAACCCAGATCCATATGGAACCACATTTTACGGGCGACGTTATCCGCGAGACTGGGTGACTGGGAATTCAGCTGGGAACACTAGGAAACAATGGCAGTTGGCTATCGCGGGGAAGTCGTGCCGGGGGGGGTCCATGAGTCGGGGTCCGTCCGATAGCACAAGTCGGACGGGGGCTGATAAGCCGGGAACGGGGGACCTTTACGGAGTATTGCTGACTTTATTCAACCTGTCGAAAGGTGAAAGGGGAGTCCGGCGTCCAGATCTGGGCCCGAAAGCGCGTTGCCCGCCGAGATCGGCTGTTTCGTCCCCGCGGGAAAGCCCCGGTATCAACCGCCTCTTTGAGTCTCTCGCAATCATTTAACGCCTAATCAAGCCTTTGCCGCCACGGCGCCAAGCAACCATTCGATAACTACCTTACCTGCGGAGTAATACTAGTCAAGTCGCTATCCGGAGCTTGTCCGAGAAGAAGCGTGTCTAAGTCAACTGCAACTCAAACGGCAGGCCGGTACGAGCAACCGCCGATTATCGATAAGAGCTCCGTGGGGTGCACCCCGGTTGTGAGTTGTGAATTGCGACTTGAGACTCTTCAACTCAACTCAACTCCAATCATCCGTCTTTACACACAGCCAAGGCAGAGACCAAAACTTCACAGTCGCTCACGATGGGTTCATCAATTCAAGACGCCCGGCCTTCAGTGAAACTCACCCAGGGAACCGTCATCGGCACAGTCGTGTCAGACAGTCTCCCCCGGCCAGTCGAAGCCTTCAAGGGTATTCCGTATGCGCTCCCGCCAACAGGAGATCGCAGATTCCGCGCGCCGGTCAAAGTCGAACCCTCAACAAAGGAAATCGACGCCTCGAAATGGGGTCCCGTTGCGCCGGGCAAGCAGCTATTCCCCGGCGGACCGGCGTTTGAGTACAGCGAGGACTGTCTGACTGCCAATGTGTTCCGGCCCGTTTCGTCGTCTCGGGATGAGACGCTGCTGCCCGTGGCCGTGTACATCCACGGCGGCGCATTCAACAGAGGCACGGCCATGATGCACAACACTGCTTCGTTCCTAGCCAACTCGGGGCAGGCTTTCATTGCGGTTTCCTTCAACTATCGTATCGGAGCTCTCGGCTTCCTCCCGTCCACCAAGAGTTTCGAGGAAGGCTCCGTGAACCTCGGTTTGAAAGATCAAATCATTCTTCTCGAGTGGGTTCGCGACAACATCACGGCATTTGGCGGAGATCCCAACAACGTCACTCTCTTTGGCATCTCCGCTGGAGCACACTCTGTAAGTCATCACAGACAATTCCATTTCCTCCTATCTCAAAAGAAAAGACTCAAGTCTAACAAACAACCCCAGATCGGCCACATCCTCATCAACGACGAAGGCCAATACAACCCACCCCTCTTCCACAAAGTCATCCTCGAATCCGGCGCCCCAACATCCCGCGCAGTCCGCCCCTACAGCGCCCCCATCCACGAAGCCCAATTCGCAGACTTCCTCACAGAAACAGGCTGCCCGCCCAACCTCTCCGCCGCCGAAACCTTTGCCTACCTCCGCGCCGCGCCCACAGAAGTCGTCCAACGAGCCCAAATCGCAGTCTTTGACAAGTACAACCCCTCCCTCCGCTGGGCCTTCCAGCCCGTCGTCGACGGCGACATCATTCCCCGCCCGCCAATGGAATCCTGGCGCCTCAACAAGTGGCGCAAAGTCCCCATCATGACGGGCTTCAACCGCAACGAAGGCTCCATCTACATCTCCAAAAAGGTGTCCGCCTCGGACGAATTCACCTCCTTCTTCGCGGACCTGCTCCCCTTGCTCTCCAAAGAGGACGTCAAAACCATTGACAAACTCTACCCGGATCCCCTCACCATCCCCACCTCGCCCTACAAGGAATCCCTCGACGGCACGGGCGCCCAATACCGCCGCCTCGAAATCGCCTACGGGCAGTACGCCTACGTCGCGCCCGTCCGGCAAACAGCCGACCTCGCCTCCCGCGCGGACCCGGAGCTGCCGGTATACCTCTACCAATGGGGTCTCGAAAGCTCTCTCCTCGACCGCGCGCGCCACGGCGAGAACATGTACTACGAGGCCTGCGAGCCCGCGAAAACAAAAATCTCACCGACGCAAAAGGAGCTATGTCTGACGCTGAACGCGTACCTGGCCAGCTTCATTGTCGCAGGCGATCCGAATGTCGTGCGGGGCGAGAGCGCGCCCGAGAGGCCGGTGTGGGAGCGGTATGTGGCGGAGGAGCCCAAGGCGTTGGTGTTTGCGGAGGAGAATAAAGAGCTTATTGGGGGCGAGGCGGGAGTTCCGGCGAGGTCGCATGCCGATACGTGGGCGAGGAAGGAGTCGGAGTTTTGGTGGACCAAGGTTGATGTGTCGCAGCAATGAGTGTCGTGGCTGAGTAGAAATAAAAAGTAAAAGTTCATGACATGATGGCTCGGTTCTTGTTTTCCTGTTGCCTATGTGTGATCACTGCCCATGAGATAGGCTCCATGGTGAAATGTTGCGTCCATTGATCTCGTTTATTCTCTCGTTCATTCAGCTGAACGAATCTGGGCCTATTGAGGTGGTGAAGTCTTATGTCTACTTGAGTGGCGTTCTATATGCTACTCTCAAGTTGAGGCTGGATCAATACCAGACAATGGTGGACATTGGATGACGCTCAGATGCGGTGTAATGCCAACTACCTTTGTCAAGAGGTAGACATACAGGTACATGTCTTGCAAGGGACCACAGGGTAAGCTGTAACATTCGTGAAGAGATTGGAGACTAGCAGTCCGTAGTTTTCTTGATAGTACGGTCCTCATAGAAAGAGTCTTCTCCTGTCTTGCTGCCTCTAGTGGCTATTCAATGAGTGTGAATTTTACAGGAAAGCCTCGGTAACGAAGAGTACTTCATTATTCTCACATTGTCCTATTGGAAATCATTGTTGATTCTAATGTTGATTAGATGCATTCCTTTCCTCTTGTTGATTGGCTGCGGTGGCGCGCCAACTGTCTCGATGTTCTTCAGAATCGCCGCTTTTTCGTGGTTTAAAAACCATCATTAAAGTGCCAAATTAATTCACCGAACACCACCACAACACAATCATGCACAGTTCTTTGTGTAAATCTCTTCCGACCATTACCTAGTATCTACTTCAGAATCATTAAATGGTTATTCTGCCTACACTCCCTAGATGACCCCTACGACGCTGAACAGCCTTTCCAGAGCCTCACCACCAAACTTCTCCCCAACTTGAGCATCCTCACTCCCTCAACACAGCACATGCGACCACACCCACTGGAGAACTCGGGATCCCGTCCGCTCTCCCATCGATAAACCAGTGAGGGCCGGAGTAGTAGTCGGGTCGGAGACGACCGGCGAATGCCCGGTGTTGCATGTATTTTTGCCCTTCCACAGTATTCGGATGAGACTCCGGTCTTGATTGAACACGCCTTCTTGGAAACCAAGCGACAGCATCTACCAGCTCCCAACTCTGCTAAAGCTCCCAGCAACCTTCATCTCCCCCTTGGCCTCCCTACTCGCCTCACTAAACTCAACAAGCTTGAGCGGGCGGTACTCGGGCGACCACATCTGCTCCCGGATCCACTCGTCCAAATCCTCGTCCCCCTCCGGGATCCCCTCCTCCGTCGCCACGTCCTCCTTGACAGCTGCCTTGATTACAGCTCGCGCGACCCTGACGCTCACGTCCCTGACGATGTCAACACCAGGCAGTAGTGGTGCCGTCTGGTCCTTGAGTGCGGGACTCAGCGACGCGACACCCTCCACAGCCGCAACGAGCATCTTATCCGTCACCAGACTAGCGCGGCAGAGCACGGAGCCGAGGCCGATGCCGGGAAAGACGACCGAGTTGTTGCACTCTGCGACCTCGATCTCAATCTCCTTGCCGCCTTCGCCCCATGGGCCCTTGACCGGTTTGAAGGGGGATCCCGTCGCAACCAGAGCCTTGCCGTCGGTCCATTTGTAAATGTCCTCAGGCACGGCCTCGTGAAGACGGGTTGGGTTGGAGAGCGGGAGGATGATGGGCCGCTCGACGCCGTCGGCCATGGCCCGGACAATTTCTTCCGTAAAGGCCTTGGGCTTCGTCGAGGTCCCGATGAGGACGTTGGGCTTCACGCTCTTGATGACCGAGAGGAGAGACGTGTCCGTATCTTTCCAGTCTGAAGGGTCCTTAGCGAAGCCCTTTTGAGCGGCGGATACCTCGCTGTCGGTGGTCAAGAGGCCGGGCTTGTCGATCAACCTGTGTTTCTATCAGCGGGGGTGATGCAGTCTACAGGATTTGGAGGCATTCAAGTACCAGATCTGCTTGGAAGCATCCTCCTTGCTCATGTTTCCTTCGGCGGCAATGGCGTCTCTCACTTGGTCCGCGATTCCGACGCCAGCTGAACCGGCACCAAAGATGACCAGGCGCAGGTCAGTGAGTTTCTGCTTGCTCACGTGTAAAGCAGCCGTGATGGCCGCTAAAGTGACGCATCCCGTTCCCTGCACATCATCGTTGAAACAGGGAATGTGGGGACGATACTGATCCAAAATCCTTCTGGCTGCGGATTTCACAGCTTGTTAATAGAGGTCTTGGAACAAGGCTCACACAATCAACTTACCATTGGTGAGACCAAAGTCCTCGAAATGGATGTAAGCGCGGGGATACAGCCTCCTGGCAGCCTTGACGAACTCGTCAACGAAGCGGTCATACTTGTGTCCCCGCACACGCTTCTGTCGAAGTCCCAGGTACAAATCATCATTCAAGAGCTCCTCATTATCGGTACCGCAGTCGAGCACCACAGGCAAAGTCCGATTGGGATGAACGCCAGCGCACAGAGTTGTGAGAACGAGCTTCGCCACGGAGATCAAGACACCACCGACACCTTGGTCCCCGATACCCAGGATCTTTTCTCCATCTGGTGCATGTAGTTAGCACATCAAAGATTTTAGAAGACAAGGGGCAGAGGCGAAATAGGGAGACATGCCGGTAACGACAATGTAGTCAATATCTTCTGGTCGCCCCCACTGAGCGAGATCATGATAGACACGATCTATATCATTAATGTTCAAAAAGCAGCCATCGGGCCTTCTGAAAAGCCTCGAGAAGTTCTGAATGGCGTCTCCTTCGGTGGGCGTGTACACGATACTGAACATTTCCGGAAGATGCTCTTGCAACAACTACTCTCCAGTCTCAGAATCACGGATACTCCAACATCTAATGACATGCAAACACATACCCGGTAGTACAGCACCTCATTCTGCTCCTTCAACGACGTCAGAAAGGTATTCTTGGCAAGATCATCCTGGCGGCTCTTGTACTGCTCATAGGCGCGATGCAGCTGCTGATCGAGGGAGTGGATGCTCTGGGGAAGCAGGCCGGTGAGGTTGAACTCGCGGCGCTCGTCCTCGGGGAAGGCCGTCCCCTTGTTGAGGTACGGGGTGTTCAGCAGCGCGCTGCCTGTGACGGCGCAGCTGATGGGACCGCTGGTGCTCAGAGGTAGATGGGAGAACTTGGACTCCTTGCGGTCCTTGGTGGGAGCCATACTGTGTGATAGACGGGGTAAATGGGAGCGGCGGGTGACGATGGTGTTACGTAAAGGGTTCACGATGATTCTGGGTGGCATCGAATGTTGACGAGACTCGAGCAATTCAAGTTGAGTTCAACAGGAAATGGAGTGTCTACATAAGGTAGGTAGCCAGGTATATGAGTGTGTGGGCGTGGGAGTCGAGATGGTCTGATTGAAGCACATGCAAGCAGCAGAGAGGTTGTGATAAGACGTCGACGTCGATTTTGGATATGTCGAGTTTCCTTGGCACAGAAACGCTAAAGAACAGCTACGTACATTTGGGGGAGAAGAGGGGGGTAACGTGAGGTATCAAAGTACCTTACTGCGCCGACGAGGAGAGGAAAGAGCGGCTTGCTGGCGTTGCCGTCCTGCCGTTTGTGAGCGCTGACTGCCAAGTGACGTCAGGCCTTTCTTTGTGGTGAATGGCGACAGCAACTTGCGCTGCAATGGCATGTGGGCGGCCTAAAGCGGTGGAGGAAAACTCCGGAGACTGGCAACCTTAGGCTGGGACTCGGCCGAGATGCAAAATCATTTTGCTCCTCTGAATCGATATTCAATAACATGAACGAAGGTCTCACTTCTCAAGGCCACCTTAGAATAACTTTGTCGACTGATGGACTGATTGTTCGTGGCCGTAGTGCAGATGCTTCGCAAGCCTGGGTAATGAAGCAACTCGGAGTGAACCGAGACATTTGGACAGCATTAACTTGGCTGGCAAGTACCACTCACTTCAGGCCAGCAATGCTTTCACTTCAAATCATTTAAACATACAAGTCATAGCAAAAACATGTCGGTACGCCTGGAGCCTCGCCCATGTAGGAAAAAGAGATGGGCATGGACTATGATGGTCCTGTTTTTCTCGCAGCCGGCGAAACCAAGACCAAGACGTAAAACGCCCTTCCCTCGATTTCGCCGTTCAGTAATAGTATTCCAGTCCTCTCCAGAGTGCACCGCAAAACGCGGCACAAGATGGAGACCCTCGCCGAAGCAAAGACTCGTGAATGTCCCGAGTGACTGGGTAGACGCTGCTGTAGGTAACGATAGCTGAAAGCTACCCTCCTGTTCGTTTGGTTTCACACTACTTTCTGACGCGATGGTCATCGCTGCAGAGTACAGGAAGGCAATAAATAATGCCCATCCTCGTAGAAATTCGAGAATGCTCCTATTTGGCTCACTCGAGCCACCTGCGTTTTTGGCGATGCCAGTCAAGTCAAGGTGTGGTGTTCAACCAGTGAATTTGTGGAGGAAGAAATGCTGAAGGAGGGAAAATTTCTTTGCAGATTTTACGGTCTGTCTTCTGGATTATGTAACGCGCACGATCCCTGGCAACGGCGGGGGTGGACGTTTTGGGAGTGTGGGAGACTCGGGAGAGGTGCCGGGCACGGAACACAGCTGGCGCCGGCTGTTGTTTCCCGAGCCGTGTAAGTCGGCTGGAATAAAGGTGACTTCAGAACCAGGCTTCAGAGAGAAGAGCGTTGATTCGGTGACTGAAGAAAGTTGGGAGGCCACGACGTCAATATTACCCTGTTGTTATTTCTTTCTCAGAGGCAATACTAACAAACTCGGAAGTCAAGAAGTTGGTGACAATACGAATGTGCCAGGCGTCTAAGCTCGCAAACGAAAATATAGACCCATTAGTTTTGTCATTCGCGGGCTTGTCTGAGAAACATCAACCACGCGCTTCATTAGATTATATGCCGAGGTCTAATTGTTTGTTACCCGCGAATAAGGTTGACTGAAGATCAAGATATTTAGCAAACCGGCAGGCAAGCACGGGGCCACTGACGATGCCATTTGTATAATGATAATGAATTTTCGATGATATTGATAAAGAAAGCGGTATACCCGAACACCTAGATAAAATCATACAGTCACTGCTATCCGGTACGGGCTTAGATGAGACCAGCCCGAGCAGCCTCGCCACCGCCATCTTGGACGAGCTCGTCCATACGCCTCTTGCCCTTGCCGATACCTCCTTCGCCGACACCCATTCTCCTGGCAACATATCTCTGTGCCACAACACCCACAGACAGACTCAGCAACTCCTCGATCCACTCGGCGACCCACTCGCGGGGATCGACACCACCGCCCTCGACAATCTCACGGATCTCGTCCGGAATTGATTGACCCAGGAAATCTTCCTGGCCGTCCTCGCCACTGGCAGGAGTCAGCGGGTTGGAGGCGTCCAGCCAGCGGATCCACTTGGCCGGGATGGACTGGCTGATGGCCGAGTACTCGATCTCATGGACAGGGTCGAGGCAGAAGACGGCGAAGCAAACCATCTCGTCGGCGTCGTCCTGCTCGGCCACGGCCGAAGCCTCCTTCTCCTTCTCAACAGCGGACGTACGGGCAAAGAGACCCGCGTCGGCCGTAGTACCCACAGCCTGGATGGCAAGGAACAGGTCGGAGCTGCGAACCGGATTGTCTTCGCTCACCGGCTCAGTTGCACGTAGCCGAGCCTGCTCGACACCGCCGTTGGCTGCAAAGTACTCGCTGGCGTAACCTTCAGCTCCAGCACGGCAGAGTTTCGTGCCCTCAGTCAGACCCTTGATCAGACCCAGGTCACGCGGGGAGTCAGATTGTCTCCACCAAGGACCGTCTCTCCAGCCCGCGCCACCGTCGCTGGAGTATCTGCGGCTGTGGGTTTCCTGGCCTCTCTGAATGACCATCAACTCACCGCCCTCCACTTGGGACATGACGCGGGAGAAGGTGCCGTAGATCAAGGGATCGAGGGAAGGGTATCCGACCATATCGTGGGCAATGTGGATGAGGAGTCTCTCGTGGGAGCTGATGGGAGGAGCAATGGTATGAAGGATGTTTGTGAATGTCGGAAGGGCTTGCTGGCGAAGGTTGTCACCTGTTGAGGTAGTGTCAGCACCTGGTTGCTCTATGTCTACCAACGTGCCTTGGTTGTGTTGACAAGGCGGCGCAATCAGCTTAGGGACTTACCAAGAGCCCTGAGGCCACCAACATTTCCTCGAACTTGTTCGGCCCATTTTTTGGCTTCCTCGTTCTTCTGAATCTCCTTGACAGCAGCCTCGGCCTGCTTCATGGCAGCAGTGGCCGTGTTAAAGATGCCACCCCACCAACCACCTCCCGCAGCGGGCGCGGCTTCGGGAGCAGCAGCTGACGAAGAGGCGGCGACAAGCTGCTCAGCAGGTCTCTTCTCAGGTTCTTGCAGGTCGGAGCTCGTGGCACTGGGTGTGAAGCTCGCGCGGAGAGATCGTGCGCTGTCGGTAGACTTGCGGGGGGCAGTCGACTTGTCATCGGTGGTAGGGGTCGCAGAACGTTTGGGAATGCCCTTCGCTGCCGTCTCCTTAAGACGCGGCGTATGCGGACGGGAGGGTTGCTCGAGGTCCTTCTCGAGCTCGGCCAGGATGTCGTTATCAGCCATGGCCTTGGAGGCGGCGGTGGTAGGCTTGGGCTTCTTCTCGAGCGACTTCTTGGGGGGAGCAACATTGTCACTAATGCCATCAAAGAGGTCGTCAATATCGTCGCCGGCAGCGGCGGACTTAGTCTTCTTGGAAGCCATATTGGGCGATGGAGGTCTTGTGGTATTGGTGATGTTGCGGGGCAGACGTCACTAGCTAAAAGGTGCAGCACTTTGAGGGCGGTTAGGTAGCTCCAAAAGGGATGCCCGGCAAGCTTAGTCAGGCAACGCTAGGTATCAGGATACCGTGAAACAAGAGCTCGAAGGAGCAAGATAGCGTGGGGTACTAAGTCCGACGGGCCAGGCCGAAGCGATCAATGCGATACCTATCGGAGGGTGTAACAGAGAGACTCTAGCTCACTGTTCAAATGATGATGGGTGGTTGATGAAAAGACGTAGTTGAACCTATACTAACGTTGTCCAACTGTGAACCAAACGGGGGAATGTGATGCACCAGCGCAGGCACAGCACTACACATATTGGCGACAGCTGCTGGAGACATGCATCACCAGGGACGGAACATGCATCAAGCGGAGAGAAGGAATGCGCTAGTCCAGATCCGGAGTGGACGAGAAGCGTGTCATCTCATTGGCTCTGAGTGGACGCCCATCCCCAGTCGGAAATGAAAAAAGCGTGTCTTGTGGGTCCCCGTCTGAAGTCGCCATCTGGCCGGGCTGAGTTCCCATCTTCGGTCTATTCAGGCTTACAGCAGGCTGTTAGGGGCCTTGCTCCCTAGATTTAGCGCTTTATCCACTAAAGATCCCGCTGTAGAAAGCACATTATAGGGAGTTGAGCAGGGCTCATAGCCGCTGATTGATCTCCCACCACGGCACCCGTAGCTTGGATGGATTGGCTGCGATGGGACGGGAACTTGGGGTGAGAGTGAACCGGAGGTACGTATCTCACTCCCGAGTTCCCTTTCCCCCCTTGGGCCCTTGTACCCACGTACCGTTTTTTTTCGTTCCTTCCCTTCCTATTGCCTTGGGGTCCAGGCATGACTGGCTCGGAAGGAACTAACAGCCAATGCCAGTGCAGGAGCGTTCCAAAGGGGCCCCAGTCGTGCCTTCCCTTTCTCTCTCTCGGCCCCCGCCAGCCAGTAACGGAACGGGAGGAAGTGGCAGCCAGCCTGAGCCAGGCCAGCCAAGAGGCGGACGTGTGGACGTGGACAGGGCCCCGGCTGGCAAAATTGAGAAATGCAAGTCAAAGTGAAGACGGGAAAGAGCCATCTCAGCAACAAGACAGGAAGGGGCCACCAACAGCACAAATCACCACTTTTTCCACGCCAGATATCTTCACCTCACAACTTCTTTGCCCTCTTGAAAATATCGTCGCTATTTTCCTTGGCTTTTCAGCTTTCTCCAGAGCGTATTTTTGTTTGCTCTAGCTATCGCGCAGACCCGTCCTGTCTGCTCCCAAATTTGACCTCTTATTTGGTATTGACACCAGCAAGGCCCGTTTCCTCAGCTCAGGTCTCTCTCTCTCTCTCTCTCTCTCTCTTTCGGTCTCGCTCACTCACTCACTCACCACTCACCACCTTTGGCTATCACTCTCAGCTCTCAGTCAGTCGGGTGGTCCAAGTCAAACCACCACATCACCACTTACTTGCATCAAACCCGGGTTTTGCCAGCACCTTCACCTTCAACCTCCCTCCCCCCTTTCGACCGCCTCTTACTCACACCCGTTAATTTTACGAGGGGAGAGGGGATCAATTATTCCTCCTTCACATCACAATCAATATTCAGAGCAGTCGCCTCCCCTCTCATTGAATGACTTCTCGGCTTTCTCCGCCATCTTATTGCGGCTCCCCTTCTACCCCCGAATCATCTACACATCCGTCTCCGTAAGCCAGGTCACCTCTTCACCTGTTCTTACTTGAGCGCACCATCACACACCCGCTGCCCTTATAGATATGGACCAGCGCTCTCGTGGTGGCCGTCCGAATCGCCGGAAAACTCTTCCTACTTCCAGCATCCAGTCTGATACCAGCGCCGGCGGCGAGTCAAACTCGAGCATCATGACGCGCTCTCCTCCCGTTGCTGCCTCTCGCACTCCTCAGACGGCACCTCCAAATCGCCGCAACGCAAAGCCCATTCCCATGAATAACCCCTTCAGCGTCCGCTCATCTCCCAGCACAGGCGGTTCTGGCCCTGGCCCTGGCCCGGGCAAGGCTCTTAGAAAGAGATCTCGCACCAGCGGCTTTGACGGACCCGCCGATGAAGAAGACGAGACCTACCGCAAGGGCCCTCACACTTTGAGAAAGCGTGCCAAAATCGACTACTCCGCCGCAGACTTTGAGGATGAGCTGCCCGAGATTGCGATCCCGGCTCCTCGCACTGCTACCCGCAAGAAGCGGGCTGATAGTGAAGTCGTCGACGAAGAGTACTACACTCCCACGGCACAGAAACGCCGCGCCAGCTCAAGAGAATTTTCCGTCGCCAGCATTACCGCCGCTCGTCGTCGGACACCGGCCCGGAAGAACCTCGTCGAACAACAATCCTTCTACTCTCAGCAATCAGACGAGGATATTGTCAAAGACACTATTGAAGTGGTGGGCGATTCTTCTGACCTCATCAGCTCCGATGATGCATCTGACCATGATGACAATGACAAGGACATCTCCGGTCACGCCTCCCTTCCAGAAACCCATGACCACCAGCTCTCGTCACCCATCCAGCGCAAGACTCAGGTAATACTTCAGCTGGCCTCTCCCATTGACCATCATATCATCAAGCAGGATGAGAGTCAATCGAGCCAAGCACAACCCGTTCCCGACGACATTGTTACCGCCGCGAATGTGGTGTCAAGCCCTATCATTGCGCACCCTCAGCCCATCCGCGTCAACCAAGTCACCATTATCGGAAACACTGGCCCGCGCCCAGACACCGAGGCGACAACAGTCCATCATGGCGAATTCGTCGAAGACTATTCAATCCAGCCCAAGAGAGAAGCCAGTTCTCCCGTGCGGCCTACTGAGAGTGTACCGCAAAGAACGGCTCTACCGGAGATGGCTGAGCCGGCAGCCAACACCGACTCTGCTGTTGTCTCCGGTACCCAGGAAAATTCCACACCAGCCGTTACTCGGATTTTCAACGCCACCAACACCGACACCGACCATGTCAACGTCGCACAGCGGATTGAAGAACCACGAGAGGCTATCGCCGATGTGTCAACAGAGGACGCAAAGGTAAATGGTCATGTTGAAGCGACCGAAAGTAAGCTTCCGCCTCTAGAGGAGCCGTTAAATACACAATCTACCGCCCCTTCACAAGATGTCGACATCCCTGTATCATTCACGACTCAGTCCGAGGATTTGTCCCGGCCCCAAGACGAGATGGACGTTGACATCGCAGAAGAACCCAATGCAGAGATGCAGGATGATGTTGCTGTTCCTGAACCCAAAGCAGCATCCCCGCAGCCCCAGTCCGCCGCTCCTGAGGCGAAAAAGAAGCGCTATGCGTGGTCCCACCTTACACCCTACATTGCTGGCGAATATGTCACCCACTCCATCTACCCCGTCGCTGTCGAGGCGTCTGCGCCCACTTCAAACGCCGACGCCGCAGAAGCTTCCGGCGAGCGAGAGACCGCTGAAGAGACGCCCGAGGATGCCAATGCTCATGCTCATGCTCAAGGTGCTGAAGCAGACGCAGAGGATGGCACCAATGTCGATGCGGACGGTGAAGTTGACGACGCTGAGCGCGACGCCGAACACGATGAGGATTTCGCACCCGACAGTCAGGGTCAGCAACTTTCCCAAGGATCCGCTTACAACTCGGCTGCCCCGACTCCCGCACTTACGCCCCGTCAAGGGTCGCCAGTCGTGCCCTCGGCCGCCACTGGAACCAGCACACCAGCCTTGATGCCCAAGCAGCGCTTCAGGAAACAGTACAAATTCAAAAAGGTTAGAGATCCTGCCGAATTCCTAGCCTTCTTGAAGGACTCTGAGGACCTCCCCCAAGAGGAGCTCTGGGACCTTCTGGCTCAGGCCAACGAATGCCTCCTCGCCTATCAAGAAGAGTACAAGGAGTGCAGCAGGATCGTAGACGATCAAGAAAATGCCCAGCGTCGCGCAATTCAAGATGCCGCCTACGAAAAGAAGACTGCCGACTTGAACGCCTTTGCCAAGGTTGACTCATACATGGAAAAAGAGTTTGAGGTGCAGGGCTCCCGAGCCACGATTAAAGAGAAAGACGCCGGAATTCTCGAACAACGCTTGCAAGACAGGATCATGGCCGCTACGTATCACTTTGAGTACGATCCTCACCCCAACAAAGTCGGCAATCAAGATCCCGGCGCCCAGAAGGGTGGAGGAGGAGAGGGTGTTCGCCAACTTCGAAGCCAGCCGCAAGCAAGCGCCAAGGCTGCCGAGGGCGACGGAGTCATCGTCTCTGGCAAGAGAACTCGCAACCCCCCGAAGTTGTTTGACGGTGTGTTACAGGACGACCACCGTGCAGCAACTCCGGGAAGTAACAAGCCGGGCCCGAAGAAACGCGGTAGGGCCGCCGCCGCAGAGAAGGCGGCATCTGCTCAAGACCCCGATGAGGAGCCTGAGCCTGAGCCACAAACAATATCACCTGCCAAGCCCGGCCCCAAAAAGAGAGGCCCGAGGGGTAGGAAGTCCGCTGTGGTGGTCTCGGAGCCGACTTCACCTGTTCCCGAAGAAGAGGCTATCATCCCGCCGCCGGAGCCAGAGCAGGTACAGCCTCCCAAGCGCAAGCGTGGCAGACAACCAAAGTCAGCCGCCATTGTCGAGGAGGAGCCAGAAGAGCCCGAGAAGCGCACTCCCAAGAGAGGTCGCGCAGCGCAGCGAAAGAGCAACGGCCATGTTGCAATTGCTGCACCCGAAACAACCGACGAATCTCGCCCTACCTCGGCATCGTCCATGGCCACTATCTCGGACGCCGGATCTACCTATGGGCTGCGCCAGAAGAAGCGACAGCGAAACTGGCAGGATGAGGAGGAAGTCGATGAGGAAGAAGTGGAGGCCGAGCCCCAGCCCAAGAAGGCACGCATCATTCGCATTAACAGAAAGCAAAGCGCCCCAGAGCTCGCACCCAAGGAGACGTTGAGCGAACACATTCTGGCTGATATACACCGCTTCGCTGCGACTCTCGATGCACCCGAATCACCTCTGCCCCGGCTGGTAGTGTCCTTCAAGTTGATCAACAATGGCTCCAGATGGACCATCAAGCCCCCGGCCTCACCGCGCCAAACATCGACCGACGTCAGCGAGTATAACCTGTCGACCCCTCGACCAGCCCCGATGTCTGCACCTACCTCGGCCAAGTCATCAGCCCCGCCTAGCCAGGCCGAAGGGGAGGAGAAGGATTACTCCACCATGACCAAGTCGGAGAAGATGTCCGCCTCGATGAAAAGTACTTTCCACCTAATCCCATCACTGATATCACAGTCCACTAACAATATTTTCAGAACGATGGCTCAATGGCAGCATGCAGGGCGCTGTCAATAAGCGAAAAGCCACCCTGGCTGCGAAAAAGGCAGCAGCTGCCGCAGCCGAAGCTGATGCGGCCCGAGTCGCTCAGCAGAAAGCCATGCAACTCCAGCAATCTGGACAACCGGCGCCCTTCCCCATGGGACAGGGACAGTAACGAAAGTAAAAGCAACTGACTTTGCATAACAGTCCGTCGAGAACGGCAGGTAAAGCCATCACGCAGAGCAAGATGATGACCCGTATGGATCACATCAACATAACACAACCCACAAAAGGTCACGAGACCCATGAATATCATTATCAGCATTACGTGCTTCTCAGAGCAACTATTTTCCAGTCTTCTACGATCAGCATTGCATACCCATTCGTATGACGAAAGTCGCAGCCGGATGGCAGTGGACGACCTCGGGCAGACGAACACGAAAGACCCGCGTCGATACACACCTAATTCAGTTTTCTTGTTCGAGTACACATATCGGGAGAGGCACCTTGGGAAATGATCTCTCTTACATCAGCATCGGGAGGCGAGGGCATCCGATTATTTTATTTTCGATTCGAGTGTTGGAAACCAAAAAAAGAGGAGAGAGCGTATGGATCTTTGCATTGATGGATCGACGGAACGGCACACCAACCTCGGCTTCCAATGCGACCGAGGATTTTACAGTGCCGCTGTCTCCGTCACATTTTCATGTTATCGAAGTCTTTTTTTCGGCTCTTGTGTATTTGCGCCAACCTTTTCTTGATTCTATGCGACGAATACGAAATTTCGTCGACTTGGAGCCAGCTCCCTATAGTGAGCGGTTTTGCAGAAGCGGCACACCAATGGAGGCGGAGAGTCAAGTCGTGGACTATCTGGTACTCGGCCTCGGGGTAGGAGAGAGAGAGTTTCCGCATTTCTGAGCGGCTCGTGGATGAGGGATACTGGCTCTGATTTCCTACTTGAAGGATTCCGTTGAGACGCCCTAGGATATGGGTCGGTGATGGATGAGTGGGGGTTCGTCTTCTGGTACGAGGGCGGTGGCAGGATAGAGTCGATACTATCTGACGAAATTGACGTTAATGCCACATCTACAGGATGTTCTTGCTGTGACCCGATGACCTGCCTTTGCCATCCTTGAAGTTTCTTGTCTACGTGGCCGTCGATGCTGTCCAACCGTATCAAAGTACGGTTTGGCGACTCTTTCGCTTGATGAGATGAGTACCTCGTCACAAACTCAGCTTCCCCGAATCCCCGAGAGACCGGAAAGCCTCCATCGCCGAATTTATTGACGCTTTCAGAGTAATACCAGGGCCTTCCACACAAGTGCCCGTCGCTGTAGATACAGTTCGTGACCTCAACTCGCTCGTCATGTTCTTTAACTCCGACCTTCCAGGCCATCGGTAGCCATCATCTTGAGCACTCGAAGCTGACGGGGTAGCCTAGCCAATTCCAATACAAAAGCCATTCTGTTCCTCATCATAGGGAGACCACCTCCTCTTCACACAAATCCATCGTTGGACTTCGGGTCGGGGTATGGTAGTGTCAGCTTTGCGTGCGGGCTGCGGGACCACGACGTGATTGGCATTCGCATAATTGTGCTCGGGCAGGGGCGGCAACCTGCTTGCTAGCTCTTTTCACAGCAATTTCTACACCCCCCAGTAGGCCGTGCTGTTACCAAGCGCGCCTTGTGCGTGAGCACGTTCATATTTGAAATGACCTGTGGTTAACCCGCAGTGGCTCTCTTATCCATCTATCGACTCGTTTCATTGCATCTTTACTTCATTCCTCTATGAGCCCAGCACTATATCTGAGTTGCAAAAAGTGGCCGCTTGCCGCTTACTGAGATTTGGATATCTCCGAAATAATAATTTTGGTTCTCATCATCATTGAAGATTCGCATTGCAAACAAATAACGTCATTTCTTTCGTGAGGCATCATTGGGTAATGCTTGGTAGCCTTCGTCCTGGAAGTCGTTTGTCGACGGCCTCTAGCCAATCGAGTGATAGCTAAGCCTCGTTTTAGCATCTTCACAGCAATTCCAACTCACTCCACGGGTCTGAATGTCTTTTGGCAGCTTAAAAGCTACACTTTTATCTCGCACATTCATTCAGGCCAGCCAGACAACACAACGAAATAATCCGGATTCAACCTTACTTGGTATGCTGCGATCACGCTGATTACTTCTTTTTCCCTTTCTCCCACATACGCGCGGCCCATCTTGGTCGCGCAGGTTGCCTCGTCAAGGCAGCGACTCGGCTGAGTTGAGCGAAACAGTGGCAAGAGCATCAGATGCGTCGTTGCCTGAGCACTGCAATTTTGGCTCACACCTAGGCTTGATCGATCTTACGTGCCTCCTACTGAGCCTGGGAGAATACCACTCACAGTCAAGATGGATGCCAATGTTATTACAAGCCATGGCCTGCGAGGGGGTTTAAATTGCTGTGCGCCATCATTTTCAAGTTTCCCAACTGGGTTGTCTGTCCCGACGATCTAGACGGGACTCTCACTCCACACCTATACTGACTGGTTTGCTAAATGGGTCGGGCATTTCCCCGGTCGGGATTCGTCGGCACTCGTCTTCTGGGGCACATCACAGGCAATATCGATTCACATCCGGCGCGGGCGCCAGAACGGCGAGCCATTGGAAAGATTGGAGGAAAATGTGTGTGTAACGTGCGCAAAGAATCGGATTTTTGTATCTCTCCTGTATGCGAAATGCCTGGTATGAATTTCTTTCCCTTTACACGCCACAGCCGAAATGCAGAGCCTGCCAGTCCAGCGAGGAAACTAAAAAGAAAAAACCAGGCCCACAACCCTCTTTCAGATGGTGTTTTGTGTGTGATGAATCCATTCGACCTCGGCTCTCTCATTCATGACGACATGGTAGGGGAAGAGAGGTTGTCACAGAGAGAGGAGGAAGAGGGGTGATGAAGTATGTCCCAATGGTTCGCACCGGTTGACCTAATCCGTAGCCATAACGTCGTCCTTTCGCCCTTTTATTTCTTGACTTGTGTAAAAAAAACTCCTTTACATGACGACACCAGAGTTGCTGGCAATACGCTGGATATGGGTGTTAGTCTCAAATGTCTCGAGGATGTCGTTCATTTTGGGAGAACTTACGGGCCAGAGCTCAGCAGCCTCCTTACCGACGGGGCCGGTGATGGCAGAGCCCTTCATCTCACCCTTGGGGTTGACGATCTGTGGTAGTTGTGTTAGCAGAGTTTTTGATGATTGTCACCTCGAAACAGCAACGTCATCGTCTGAGGCTGGCCCTGCGAAAACCGCGTGGCCATATCCCTTCCGAAACGTCCTATCCCCCCATAGATGACGGATAGTACTTACGACACCAGCGTTGTCCTCGAAGTACAGGAAGACACCGTCGAAACGCTTCCAGGGCTTGGACTGGCGAACGATGACGGCGGGGTGGACCTTCTTGCGGAGTTCGGGCTTTCCCTTCTTGACGGTGGCCATAACCATGTCACCGACACCACCGGCAGGCAGTCTGTTGAGACGAGCACCGATACCCTTGACGGAGATGATGTAAAGGTTACGGGCACCAGAGTTGTCGGCGCAGTTCATGACGGCACCACTGAAGCAACAAAGTCAGCGACGAGTTTCCACACCAGAGAGGAGTTCTCTCATTCGGGGAGAGAGGAGAGTTCGTACACGGGAAGACCGAGGGTCATCTTGAGCTTGCCACCGGGGGCACCGCGACTATAGGAATCTGGTCAGCATTTCCGCGTCTGGGATTTTGCCAGAGTTTTCTCTGTTCATGTCTCCTCCATTGTCGGCGCAAAATTTCGTTTCTCGTGGTGGGCTAGCGGTAGGCGGGGGGTAATCGTTTCGCAGTGTGTTTATTTTCCATTCGTGTATGCCGTCACTCGGTGTTTCTGTCGCAGTCGAATCCCAATCCTATACTTCTGGCCTTTGCCTTGCCATCGTCAAAATTTCCTCCTCTTTCCCTGCGTTGATCCTCGTTGTTGTGCGTCGAAATTTCGACCGCCCGCCTGCTTCCTGTTGCGTGCATCCCACCAAAAACCTCCGTGGTCGCTGGAGGAGGGGTGAAAAGAAGCCGAAAATTTTGCGCCGTTGCTGGATTCGAAGAGTAGAATGACAATAACTTACGAGAGCTTGGCCATTGTGTCGGTTTGGGGGTGTCGAATTCAACTACGGGGCTGGCTGGAGGGTTAGATGGCGGACGTGGAATCGTGAACTAGGCTGGAAATTTCACGACTTCGAAAATGTTTTTGGTGAATCGCTGGTGTGGAGCACCGAACCCTACGTTTCCCCCTTACCCGAGCCAAAATTATCGGTCACGTGTAGATTAGATAAGCTATCCCAAAAATCTTTTGCTCTGTTTTTGATGACAGAGACCCCGCTGCACGTCTTGCCCCACTCCCTCCCATGGCCCCTCATCATTGCTTCGGGGGGAATTGAAATCGCAGTGAATTATTATTATATAATTGAAGGCAGACGCAAGTTGCCAGTGCGAGCAAGTGGGGGAAGAAGTAAAGAAGATGACAGCCTCTCTGGCTGACTTCAGATTTCTGGCGAGTCTGGTTCGCAGTGAACAGACCCAAGCAAGCGCCAACCGGCGAAGGGGAAACAACCAGTCCAGATCAACTGCTCTCGCCAACTCTCCCCGAGTCACCTCACTTCATTACCTTTAGGGGAGTAGGAGATCGTAGTGACGATCGCGCATCTTGATACCCCATGTCAGTCTTAGCTAGCCTTTGGAAAGCGAACTTCTGACTGTGGAGGAGTTTGATATGCGTGCTTCACTAACACACGGGCAGGCCTAACGCGGCCCATCACAATTGGCGGGATGTCAAAGGTGGATCCTCACCCTTCGCCCAACGCCTCTAGGTGGGATAAAATTGCTGTGCTCCAATCTGTCAAGAACAACTGGTCGCGGAGATAAAGGGTCGACTTCTTACTTAGCTGCTTCGTGAATGTCTGGGGCTTTTCTAGGCCTTGCTTTCCCACGATGCCCAGCGCCCCGTCATCGCCTTGGGAGGAGTGCAAATTGCAGTGAAATCGGTATGGTACTTGTTAGTATCAATCTCATTGGCAGAACTGTGTTCGTCGAATAACCTGCCTAACTTCAACACTAAGGGTGCCATTATGACGCGAAAGGTTCTTCCCGAAGTTACCCAGCTCAGAGACCTCCAGGGTGCGAACATCCCATGCCCCAACTCTTCCTGTTGATGGTGCTCATTTGATTCCGGTGTTCCGGGACAGATTGCTTGAACCCTTTCTGCTACCCCGTTCGTAACCATGAACCATGGCTATTGAGTGAACACGAGGGCGACGACGACGATTGGTGATGGGAGACTAGAAAACCCCCCGCCCGCAGGCTAAGGAGGAAAATTGCGAGCGAGATGGCTATGCTGAGCTACGAGGGGCCGCGATGCAGGAGGCTTCATACACCCGGAGTTGAAGTCTCTCATCTTGACGGAATATCGGACTTGGCCGACGTTAAACTGATCTCGAGTCGTTCTTGTTGTTGTGGCTTCACAAAATTCATGACTAGAAGTGATCAAATATGCAATTTGGAAAAGGATCCTTGGTGAAAAGGAGTCCTTGAAATGAACTAGACAGATTAACCGTCACCAAGGAAGGTTGACCGTTTGAATACACTCGTCGCTCCTCATCTGACTTGCTACGTCAAAACGCTATGATTCTCATCGTGAGTGATGCTCTTCAGAGTCCCTCTCAAAACCCTCAAACTTCAAAGTCGCTGCCTAACACATCATCATCAAGGCCACCACCCTCAACTTAATCCATACACCCACCCACACATCACCAACCTCACTCACCCTCGAACCCACCTCATCCCCTCCTCTACCGTAAACGCCCCCAACGCCCCCAAAATACCCCAAGCAAAAAGCTCATACCCCAAAGCCCAAAGCCTCCTGAATACCATCCACCTCAATATCCGCAAACAATCCCACCGACTCAGCTCCACCTTCCACCCGGGCGGATACCATTCCGGCACAGGCGGGTCCGCCAGGCACCACATCTCGCGCCCGCCCGCCTCGAAGACGAGGTACCCGATACTCCGAAGCGTGAGGACTGTGCAGTAGGTTATGTAGAGGAGGTAGATCCCCAGCACGACCTCGCGGGGCGTGAGGAGAGAGGGGTTGTGGAGGATGTGAATTATTCGGGCTGCGGATTCGCGGGTGGTGTAGGTGCGGTGGGAGAGTTGGCCGTCGATTATGGAGGGCATGGTAGGTGGATTGAGGGTGTGAAGTGATTGGGTATACGGTTGGAGATGATGTTGCTGTGTGACTGAGCTTTCGGGCGGGTGTTCTCTTAACATTGCTTTGGACTTTTGCTAAAGGTTGAAAGCTTCGTCAAGGGCGAGCATCATGGAAGCTGTAGGATCGCTGAGTCTCAATTGATGCTAGCTGTTGGTGTTGATTGATGAAGAGTGTTGGTCGACGAGAAGGCGAAATTACGGCCCCCACCAAGTACGGACCAGGATCGTATGACGGTTGCCTATGGGCTTACCGTTGCTCAAGTCGGCATTCTTCCGCGCATACGACTTTAATTGTACACGCAACGACTCGAATGCCTGGCAGGCTTCCTTCAACATTAAGAGTACATATGGCGTAACAATCGGCATGGATGGCCAGACTTTGATTTGAATAGAATATGCTTGAATTGATACCGGGTATCTTTGAGAAACGAGTCGACTGCCTCGTGATCTACCGAGCCAGTGCTTTATGCTAAGAAGAGAGAAAATGCCAAAACCATAACTGTCGTGAATGCAAGTCCCGAAAGACCAAGTGAATGCCGGGTGCTCCCGGCCCCTTCCTAGCTATTACCGCCTCCCGAGTCGCTATTATTCGAGCCATTAGAGCCATTCGAGCCACCACTAGTCGTGGGCTGAACAATCTCTGCGCTCGCGTTGGGTCGCACGCTCTGCGGATTCGAGAATAAGTCCTTGGGATCCCAGGTCGCCTTGATGCGCTCCAGTGTCGGGAGATTGGTTCCCCAGTACCGCTCTTGTGCGTTGTCGAGTGTCGGGTCGACGTACCCAGCATATGTGCTCAACTCGTTTGGACTCGCTTTCCGAATCTTGTCGGCGACTCCAGACATGAAATCCTTGGTCTTGCTGCTCAGCGTGGGGATACCGACACCGTAGCCTTGGAAGAACATGACCTTATCGCGGTGGCGGTAGGCGGTAGCGTTCATGGCTACGTCGTTGATGGCGCCGCCGGTGACGTCGAAGATGAGGAACCAAATCAGGGTGCCACGGTCGGCACCGTCCACGTAGTCCATCATTCCTTGGATACCATCTTCGCTGAGGAGGTCGTTGCGGGTGAATGCGAGACTCTTGGAGGTGAAGGGTGATTGGATATCACTCAACCAGAGCGCCGCATCTTGTGCCTTTTGAGCAACGTCGCCGAGCCAGTCATTGACTACCACGGAGATTTTGCCCTCGGGGATGCGGTCCGGGATGCCCGTCTTCTTGAACTCATCCTCTGTACCGTAAAACGTGGCCGTGATGGCGACGCCGAGCTCCTGCATCACAAATTCGCTACTGAACCGACGGTCCAGCTCCGGATCGGAGATGAGGTCTTGCCATTGTTTGAAGACAGGTGCAAGATCGCGGTGCTTGGCAAAAGTGATGGCGTACGAGTACTGCACGACATCGCCGGGTTCCGGGTGGGTCCGCATAACAAACTCGGTGATGACGCCGAAGCCGGCGCCGGCGCCCTTGAGAGCAAAGAACAGGTCCGAGTTCTGGGATTCGCTTGCGCGCTGGATCTTGCCGTCTGCGGTGACCACCTCAACTTCAACAACGTGATCTAGACAACTTCCCCACATCCTTGAGCTGGGGCCGAGACCGCCCTAGACGTGAATTGCATTAGCAGGACGCACGAAGACGTGATGGACCGTCAATCGGGGACTAACAATTGTAGCATGGCCTCCGATGCCTACACCGGGACATGTGCCGTGAGCCATGGCTCTCTTCCCATTGTCGTGCAATTTTTCCGTCACGTCGTGCAGCTTGTGGCCTCCGCCGATAGTTGCCTGCCAAGTGTTCGTGTCCATGGAGAAGTTCTGAAAGTTGGCCAGGTCAATGACTAGAGCGCCGTCGGTACCACCAATGCCAAAGTTGCTGCAAGTAGACAACGGTGTTAGTCGTTGACTAGACCATGGAGACATCTCGAGGGACTTACGCGTATGAGTGACCGCCTGATTTGGCTTGCACCTTGACATTGTTGTCCGCAGCGCACTTGACGAATCCGGCGACATCTTCCGCTGTTGACGGTTTGGTGACGGCAATAGGCTCCACCGGGATATCGAGGTTGTACGGCTTCACCCAGTTGAGCTGGAAGAGAGGGTCGTTGGGGTATCCAATGCAAGAGGAACGGCCATCACAGACGTTGTCGAGACAAGTCGCCAACGGGCTGCTAGGCTTCTGTCCCATGATTATTGCCACAAAGGGTGTTTATCAAGGGCAATGGAGCATAATACAACATACGCTGGACGGAAAAGAGGGCGGCCGAGAGATGTCAAAAGGCGGCGGGTAGACTCAGTTTATACATGGCATGGGATCCCCTCTGGCGTCGCAATCCTTCCCGGTACCCTGGAGGCCCCAGCAACGAATTATGGGCGAGCAGAGCAGGCGATGTCCAGCTTCCTGCGGTGGAATAGCCCGAAGCATGACCTAGATCCCCAGTGTTTGGGTAGCAGCGACGGGCCACGGATGGCGTTCCTGGCTGATCATCCCATTGCAAGGTACCTAGTGGACGTTGACGCCGCCTGCCAGTTTCGCCTTCCGCCGCCGTCATCCCCTTCTCTTGGAAAGCCAGGCCAGGCCTGTCCTACAAGCCAGACGCAAGCACCAAGACCAGCTTCCATGTAGGCATGGCTGAGTTGTGGCTGGAATGGCGGACCACAGAAACAGATGGCCAATGGCGTGTTGCCAGCGGCGTGGAAGATTGCCACCAGTATCCTTTGTTGCCATGAATGCCACGGTGCGGTGCGAGAAATTGATGAAGGGCTCCCTCCCCTCACTTGGGGACGTCATCCGCCATGTCCCTGTCCCTGCTTTTCGTGCCTGGCAAGCATGGCACTGGTGATGTGCTTTGACGGGCCAGTCAGCGCCTGGAAAGAGGCTCGCAGGAATCGTGAATCAAGCTTGTTCAGCGGGGATGGCGTAGCACCGAAAGACGCCAAACCAAGTTAATAGGCTCGCGTGGGATCTTGGCGGGAGACGGGGGGTTTCTCATGCAATGATGCTGAAGCGTGAATGTTTGGTGGAATGGGGGAAAACGAGTGGCGCATTCAGGCGCCACGCGAGGTGGAAATATGGGGGCCGCCATGGCGGTGCACAGCTGCGCCAATCACAGACTTCGGATGATGATGAGTGACGGCTTTCTCAGGTCTTTTTCAGGGAGTCTGGATCGGCCCAGCTCCGCGTTGATGGTAGCATTGCAACGGTCTGTCTCACTCTTCAACGTTGGTTGTCGATCTTGAAGCGGTCAGTGGCCGATGGGAGTCATATCGAAGCCGGAGTTCTGGACTTTTGATGTTGCAAAGGCGCTTGACATGAGTTGACGTGCATGGGAAATTGTAGTCGTAAAAATGAGAAATGTGAAAGAATGTTTCCAAACATCCCAAGTTCAACCGGTTACGTACCTGGAATGAGTCCATCCATCATCGTGACTTACCTAAGGTTCTCCGCACGTACCACTCACCACTCCAGTGAGCTGAGTAAGTGAGGCATTGAAGACTACCGGTATGAATGAGTGAGTGCATTAAGTGAGTGAACGATAAATAGCTAGGAAACTATATGACTGAGAGAGTGTAAGTCGTACCGAAGCTGACTGAGACAATTGCGTGCCATTTTTGACGTGACCTTATGGTACTGCCAATGTCAGGATGCCCTTGTCGCGTGAATTCGTCCAAACCAAATCTAACTTCAGCCTCAAGTCATCCAGATCTCTGACCATCCTGAGTGAGTTGGGACCTACGTTGCTTCTGAGACACGTCAGATTCAGTCGGTTGCAGCCTATCTCAACATGGCGTGAAAGAAGAGCTTTGAATTGCAGGTGAAGATTGAGGTTTTGTGAGACTAGGGTACGTAAGATACGTACGTTCACATCCCCATTTGACTTGCATTTATGGAAAGGTATTTGGGCATGTACTCAAGACTTTGCCTGTCAATGCCGTGGTACTTGCCCAATGCTGTGGCACGCTGTCCTCGACAGCCTCACTTGGCTGAAGTAGATGAGACGTACGAATGTTGGCACCCGTTTCTTCATGCTGTCTTCGTGCTCACTCTCACGCACGTTCTCATCGTGGTACTGTAAATTGGATGACCCTGTCCTCCCCCTGCACAGTGCAGAGAGTGTGTGAACTGGCCCCATATTTCTCTGTTAATGTGGCTTGACCACCGAAAGCCACAGTTTCCAGCTACTCCTTCTCACAGTACATCGCTGCCTGATTGATGCACCGCAGCTCGCCAAGCCTTTGGTGATACCTTCCTCCCACCCGACGAATTCCAATATCCTCAACATCCCCGCCATCTCTTCCGTTCCGCGGGGCTACCACTACTTGTCATACGTATCACTGCAAGACCACCACATCAATTCTGCATCAAACGCCCCTAAGATTGATCGACCAACTACCTTTCTACGCCCACGCGGGGCAACTCATAGATGCCGCGACTAGCACAACCGCCGTATCCTTCGCCCACTTTCATCTAGCTCCTTCATTGAGGGCTGCATCAAAGACTCTGTCAAAAATAGGGCCGAAGTATTCTCCAATCACGTCGCACCGGCAGTCTCCTTGCTTGAACCCCAACTACCTGCTGCAAGGCTTCGTCTGAATCGGCTCTTGACGTGCCGTCTATGCAACGGCCCTCCAGCTGCGAGATAACGCCCCTTCGAGTTCTCGGACGGCCACCTGCGTATTCTTCTTCTTGATAGACCACGGAAGTTTGTCCTTGGTTGTCGAGTATACAGGACTTGCCCAGCCATGGCAACACCGCCCGTTTGGCGACGGCTGCCCATGCCCACTTCAGCCGATCTGCCTAACCTATTGGTATCGACAACATTCACGGCCACATCATACACAATCTTTGTTACAGACCTGGCTAACATTTGGTCTGAATCTTTGGATCGACGCGCAATCTACAAGCGCAGCCTCAATGAGTCCACCAGTATTGACCCGACGGACAGCGACAGCAACATGCGAGCTTTCCTGTCCAAGATTCGATCCGTCTTTGATCCCAGCCACCGAGATCATGACAAAGCATCCATGTCAATATCAACACGCTCCAACAAGGAAGCTGGGGAGCAGGGTTTGACCATGAGTATTACTTGCGAGCTGGACAACATGCAACCTTTGGAATGGCCGGTGTATCTACAAAAGTGTCCCCAGTCTGAGCTCACGACAGAACTCATCGTACCCCTCGCACAAGCAAACTCGGTAGGCCACCGACAGGTGGAGTCTCTTGCAGAAACCATCAAGCAGAAGGATGCGGTTATCATGAAGCTTCTGGACAAGTTGGAAGCTACTGGGACTCGCCTCGAGAAAGTTTTCGCCGTCTTGTCAGCAAAACAGAAGCCCACGAGAAAGATGGCAGAGCAAAAAGTCAAGGGTCTGGCTCCTTTCTCCTTCGAGGATTGGAAGGCACAGTCGGACGACGGTCCTGAGGACGTTCTCGGTGTTATTGAGAGTATCTTCGGCGGTGATGGACTTGAGTATAGTCGTAAGGTCGACGTGGTCACTGCGACTCCTCTTGATGGATGGTGGGCCAAGCCAGAGTCGTTGTGCATCCCGATTGTGGGACCCAAAACGAGATCCCGTTCAAGCCAACCGGCAACGTCGCTTCCCGAATCCGAACGAGAGGGGCATGGTCACAGCGAGCCGGCAAACAAGGGGATCGCGGGAGAGGATCAAGACGATGACTTTCAAGTCCAGTCGACGCCTCCCCATCTCATGCCCAATCGAAAACGTTCCGTACCGCCACCCTCTACACACGACGATGATAGCACTGAGGACGAAGATGAATCTCACATTCCTGACAGCGTACCTGTACCTCCTGAAGAGCCCATCATTTCTAACCGCCTGGGTACAATAGGGATGAAAGACCACCCTAAAACAGCAACGAGATCTCCAGTCCCCGAGGATCCAGTGCCAGCTACTCCGGCCTCGGATACCGAAACGGCGTCTGAGGATGGAAGTGCGGCCTCGGTGGTTGAGATCTCGCCCCCGCTGAAGCCTGCCGCAGGTAAAATCAAAGGGGGCCTGGGGCGCATCGGTGGTGGTAGTACCAGTCACTCAAAGACCCCAGAGTCTCCGAAGAAGGGGGCTTTGGGTCGCATTGGCGGCGAGCGTCAACGTTCTAAATCACCAGAGCCACCCAAGAAGACTGGTATGGGCCGGATAGGCAGAGGCACGCGCTCATCAAAGACCCCAGAGCCGAAGGCCGAAGATGCGAAAACCAGGGGAAGGTCTAAAGAGGACGTGGAGCCGTCGGCGAGGCTCAGGGAGACGTCACAGGAGCGGGCAGATCGGAAACGGGATGAACTACAAAAGGAGATACAGAAGAAGGCCACAACGGGACCAGCACGGAAGAAGCGGAAATTCTAGATCGACCCTAGTCTCAACTTTACAACTGGATGTCGCTCGAAGCTACCCCTCATCGCGGTACATCTCTCTGGCCCTGCCGATACTGTGATGGGTGAGTATCGAAAGTGATACATTCTGCTCTTTTTGAATTGGATGATATCCTGACAGAGTCCTCCTAAGGAGAAGAAAATATCCGTGCAACAAGGCTACTCTCGAAATAGACATAGACATGCCGTCGGACGCGGGTGCGCAGGTGGGCGAAGCACTCCGGAATCTATCCGGTGCGGATTGCCTTACACATGAGACACCTTTTGGATCGGATTCTCGCCGAGGACCACTTCATCCTCTTCTCCAACCTGTCATAACATGGCGCAAAATATTCCAGATTTCCACAAGAACCATGCAAGGACGCCTAATAACGGACCGAAACGATCTACATGCCGTTAGCTTGCTTGTCTGGCATAGGATGTTCGGCTCCGGAGCCCCGATGTTGAGCAGCAGAATCTTGCATACGACTGTGGAGGCTGGCTTCCTCGAGAAGTCCGCAGCTGCGTCTTCCTCCAAGGTGGTACCGGGAGCTCAAGCGAGACAGGCCGAGCATGTATGGCGGCAGAAATGCGTCTGGCCGTGCCGCGGATTCCGCACATTGTTTCTAGAAGCCTGGAGGCTGACGAGGAACGATCTCTGTCGAGACTTCACTTCCCATTGCGACACCCAGCTGACGGCAAGCAACGTATTTCAATAACAGACGCAATGGAAGGATGAAACGTTGCAGCCTTTCCTACGCAAAAACTTTCGGAAGATGGATATTGCTCGTGGAGTTCGTTCCACTTCAGCATGGCCATGCCGTTCTATTTATGACAACTCCCGATGACAAGACGGCATCAAGTCACACATCAGCAGTTGACTCAAAAGGCTCTTCCTTTGTACAAGACACGTGAATTGATACCGAACTACATCCCAAAATATCTCCCCCCACGTGGCACCCAGAAACATCTACACCCGGCGTACCATCCTACAGTCTTGACACAAGTCAACCGAAGGTCCTCCGCCTTGTTCGACGTGGCACTGTGTGACACTGCTTTCTTCATTTGACAACCCGCGCCCATTCTCGGCAAATCTCTCTCGCGGCTTGACGGCGCGGCCCATTAACGGGAACTAAGATTCGTCAGAAAACGGGGTGCAGAGAAGCGCTCGCCTATCCCGTCTGTCGGCTGCAGTGTGAAGCCCGCGGCTATCCTATTGAGTATTGATTGTATATTTTACGAGAAGAAAAACCTTGTATGCGACAGGAAGTCAAACAAAACCATTCGCTTTGATGCATTGCCCGGAATCGAGACCGGGCAAGGCATGGTGCACGATCTGCGTTCCGACCATTTGCCCGAGGCAGCGGCCCGTGATGCGACCTTGCAGCATTGCGGGCCATGTTTCCTTTTCAAATGCCTGTGGATGTAACAGGTGGCGATAAGGCTTCGAGGTTTCTGCAATGAAACTTGGCAGTTTACCTCCGCCTTTCTGCAGAAGCGACAGCCGGCATGCGCAGATTACGACCTATGCCACTTCTGTTGATGACTTCCTGGGGACGCCTCGAGCTCCGACAGGACAGATGCCTCACCATCATGCCGATGCTGCACCGGAATAAAGCCCCGGTGGCTCGTCCCGTCGACCGGGCAGGACCTCGCTGGAGTCTGGACACCACGTTGAGTTCTTTCGGACGTAAGATCGCACGTAAGATGACGGGACGTCTTTCGTCGTGGGTGGGTGACTGCTTTAGCGAACCCACACGCCAGCTTCTGCCACACCCCAAGGATACAACCCGAAGGATTCATCGCGTCTTTCTTTACGTACGTTATAAGTGAACGACTTGTCGTCGACCTGTGTGCGATTTTTGCTTTTCTCCCACTCTAGCTTAACGGCCGAAGGCGGAGCCATCGGCTGGTGAACGTGGCCTTTGCCGACTAGAACCAAGCTCAAACGGCCGTTCTCAGCCTGCCAGCACCGGTCTGCAGCTTAGCGACGCCGGAAATCCAGAGGAATTCGCTGGATGATTGGTGCACATCGATACACACGCATGATTCCCGTCGCAAGGTCTTCGCTCGAGGAAAGAAAGCGCCTCGATGGCCTCAACAACTGGAGTGTGGCTCGGAATGACGGGCGCAAGACGCGACGAATCGCCATCGAAAGACTCAATGAAGCGTCTTCGAATCGAGTTTTCGAGGCGTAAAGGCCTTGCGAAGACTATGAAGATAATCATTAACAGTGAAGACTCGAAGGGGTCATTCAGCATCGCCAGAAACTCCATACCGTGAGTACGCTCAACTATTGCCGGGAATCGAAGGCTTGACCAGACGATGTTTCTTTCCCATCGAGTATCAGATCTCAGATGAGCAGACTGTAACATTACACTGCAGCCAGTATTCTTCGTCCGGACGGACATCAAAGGACTTCTGCAGGGTGTTTGAGCATCTGCCCTGCATGCTGTCGGTTGATGAGCATCATCAACGCCGCAAGCGCATTAGACGGGAAGATGAAGCATTCAAACACGAATCTCAGAAAAGAGTAGCATAGAAACTCGACCGGAGCCATAGATATGGGCCGAGGGGACTGTGGCTTCCCTTCGGTGATGTCGATCCCGCGGCGCTGTGCGACGCAATGAAGCATAGGATGCGCTGTATACATGTTCCTTTGGGGTTGCACTCGAGCCTGTCAACCGGGTAGCAGCATACAGGCTACGACTGCCAGGATTCCCGAGGCGAAAATCATCGATGTACTAGATCCATCTGCTGTATCCAGAAGCCGGTGATCTCGACGTTTCTAGGGTGCATTGGATTCCAAGTAACAAGGACTTGATGTCAAACTCACACCACACACCCTGCATTCTATGGTCATATGAGAGAGGACCGAATGGCGGTGGGCGACATTGCACACATGTCTCTGGGTGCTGGCTCCCTCCAACTTCATCATCACCGATCAGTGCCGCGTCCTGTGTGACAGACCATTCATGGCCTTACGTCCGTACTTGGCAAGGACAGTGACAAAATGGCCGGGAACTCGTCAGAACCGCCATCTCGATAATCAGAGATCCAGGATCTATCACAAAATTTGGGCATCGAATTCTCCAATTTGTGACGAGCGGCGTCTGGTAGTGTGAATCCCTTGCGAGCCACGGTGGTGTCCAATAACCCAGCTCAAGACCTGGACTTGTGGAAGCACCCCCCCCCCCTCATGTTTGAACATAGAGAGATCTGGCGAATTGGTATCTGTGCCGCCGTATCTGTACCGCAGGCTCCATTTGGATTGTTGGACCAACGAAGACAATTTGAGTCCTGAACAGACACGCGTGGCTCCTCCGGCGGGATCCACCCCCCACCGAACCCGAGAGCCAGGGTATACTTGCCTGTCTCGCAACCGTCTTTGCAATGGCAGTGGATAAACCGTTGGAGGTGCTAAACTGTCGACGAGGAAGGATTAGCGAGAAAAAAACGGCATGCTAGCTCGCCCGGCAAGACGGCTGTCAAATCTGTCAACCGCGTAGCCAGTCGACACTCGACACTATCTTTTATTTGAATGTATTGGCACATGTTGAGGGATGAGCGACTATGAGCGAATCCTATCAGCATCCAGAAGCACCCCCTTGGATGGGATTTCGTCGTAATTGTGATCTTCTGGCGTTTCCCGACCACCTAACGAGTGTCGTTTCGCATATTCTTGTTCTCCCCCGATCATTTATTCGAAGATTCGAAGTCGTTGGCGCGGGGATCTCGCAACTTTGAAGATGCCAGGTTAGGTAGGATTGGTTGGAAGCAACCAACCCCCAGGTGCCAACCTTGCAAGCGTGATCTGTCCATTCCTGGCCCTGGACTAGGCTAGTTGTCTCTTCAGCCTTTCTGAAAAGATGTCAGCACGAGGGTCAAGGACTGGAGGCTTAGCGACCTGGTATGGATATCCGTACCAAGATCTCATTTCTAAGACTCGACCCATGGGGACTTGAGAGGGCAAGGGTTGCAAGTTGTCGTTGGACACCGGCTGCCACTTGGGTGTTTTCAGTGACAATCTTCACCCTGGTGACTCCAAGCCCAAGTCTTGAAAGACCAGGGGTCTCATTCGAGGGAACGGCGCTCGCGGTGGGCGGGCCTCTTGGATGAAGCCGAGGAGTTGTCTGAGGCGGCGAGGTGTTTCCGTAAAGAGAGATGCAAGGGGTCGGAGAGGGGGATAAGAAGGATTCCACTTGTACCTGGCACTTCCAGGTTGAAAAGTGGACGATTTGTGGACCATGTCTATCGGACGTTTGCCCGTCTCCCCGCCGCAAAGAATGGGGAAAGAGGAACGCCCAAGAGAGGAAAGGCAAGTCTGTTTCAACGACGTGCGTCTTCTTGGTGAGTTAGGCGCGTCAGACAAGCCATCATCGGTGTTGGCGGACTCTCACCAACTCCGATCTGGGGTCGGTAACAAACCTCTTCAACACCTTAGACGCTTATTTAACCCTTAGGGTTTGTTGCATGCCGCCACAAACAATTACCGGCGGTCAATCAAGGCTTTATCGGTCTATCGATCCTTTTGCCTGCATCTCATGTGGCACAAGATGTGCCCCAGACATTGGACCTACATCAAAGCAGCTGGGTCGCCCAGCGGCATCTAATTTAAGCGTGGCTTCCTTGGAGTCTTGGATGACCGGCTTTCCTCCCCCCTTACTCATAGTCTCCCAACAGCTCGACAGTGCCAGTCCTGCGCCTCAACTCTTATGTTGGCCGTGAACAACGGCACATCGTATTACTGTGCAAGGTATCTCGTCACAGTCGCAATGCGGGACAAGTACCCATGATACCCTCAACGGTTGACCATCTAACCGTGCGACTGCGGGTTTTCATTGTCAAACCAGCCACTCGAGAGCCGACAGTCCCGCAAAGATGCCCGCCTGCCGGATGGCTTCCGGGGAACCAGTCAATAGCTCGCGCCCAGCTTCGTGGCTTGCCGCTTCTCTTGGCCCCGTACGTGTAGAAGAAAGATGGGGGCCATCTGGTCATAGCCAGGGATGCCTTCGCGACATAACTCGACACTGCGACGCACCTAACTATCTGTAGTTATGCTGTTTTGCGTGCTGCACCGCTATCCTCGGGCTCTGTCAGTCGTTGTTACCAGTGTCTTGATTGATAAGTCTGGCGCAAACCCGGCTTAAAGCCATTCAAAGCATACCGACTCCCGACGAGGGCACCCCCACCTTGAGGACGTATGCAGAAGACGATGGCTTCTTTCAGTTCCAGTTGCGAGTCCGATCCCTGTAATGATGCTGCGAGATCAATACAAATCCGCATCCTAGCCTTTGGGAAAAAGAGGCACGAAGAGGGCGCTTGAGCAGGGTGTGAGCAAACCGTATCTACCAAGAGAAAGCAGTGGGACCACGCAACCTCGTCTCTACGCCATGGTCCATGGGCTAGCTAGCTATGTTAGTGTGGTTCCTGTTCATCCCGGGACCTTGGCATATCCACACCTGCCACCTCGAGTCCACCCAGAACGAGCATAAGTCCGGGATTAACGAGCAGAAGTCCGGGTTGGGAGAAGATCATGTACCAGGACCAAGGCGCTCATCAGTGCCTAGTCTCAACCCGAGGGTTCGGTAACCAATGACAGAGAGAAAAGGACGAGAGTCACAACCCTCTTATCACCCGTCAATGACAGGTCCTGCAGACAAGCATGACGTTCACCCAGGGCGCGGCAGGACAAGTGGTTCGCCAGTTATTCGCCATTGCTGCATGGCAAAAATTCGCGGCAGGGTTATACGCGGTCTCGCGGAAGTCGGGATCGCAGAGCGGCTAGTCCTGTTACAATCAAGCGCCTGTCATACCCATCTCCTCCCTCCCCTCGATATGCTGCAGATAAAGCAGAAAGGTGAACACGTCTTGCAGGATTTGCTTCTCCAACGGACCTGTGTGAAGGGGACGATGGTCTTCATCTCGACAAAGGGGATGTGGAGCCATCTTCTCGTCGGCCACCTCTCCACCCCCGCGATACGACGTGCGGAAAAGGCAGGCGGGTTGACAATACTACGAGGAAAAAGGAAGCGGCAGCCATTTGACAAATTGACTCGATACTGGGCCCTGAAGAATACCCTTGGAGGGGCTGACTACCCTACCCTCTACTACCCTTCACCGCCGACATAGACGATAGCCTTGTCGCCGCCGCCTCCGCCGCCGAGGCTTGCCGCCCAGTATTCCAGGCCGATCTAAGCCAGGGCGAACTGTCGATGTCGTCGTCTACAGGACCTATCATGTTCCATCGCTTACTCTAATCACTGCCTGGCCGCCTAGCCCTGAAGCGATGAGGGCTACGTCCTGCGAGGCTTTTGATCCTCACAGGGCGAGGGAAGTAGATTGGGAGATATACAACGCCACGGCCGCATGGCTGCGCATGGCTATGGAGCGCGGCCATGCGGCAGGCACATCAAGCTCCATCCTGACGATCACACTCGGTGGCTTGCTCTTCTCCACGTTCCCACGACGGTCCAAGGAAACCCGCTGTGTTCTTCGTAGCAAACCGTCCACGCCCCCGGTGCGCTCGTTCCATGGCACCTCGTCATCTCCAATCCTGTGACTAAGGAGTGAGGACGTCTTCCCACCTGCGTGAATATAGTCACCCAATCAAGGTCAGGGATCCGAGGGTGTAGGCTGACGAGTTACCTGGAGCGAGACATGAAGAGGAAACAGAAACTTTGTGACGATCCCGTCGTCTCATTGACTCAACGGCTAGGTCTGATGGGCCCGCAGCTGGGTACGCTTTCCTTGACTTACCAGGCTCAGCAAACCTCACCTTACCTGCGCCCCGTCTGGCGGTCCGAATACCCTCAGCGCCATTGAGGCTTCCGCGAAGCCGCGAAGAATCCGGGTCTAGACCGAACGCCATGACTGGCGGGAGGGTTCATCGTCCGACCTTCAAGATTGGAACTCCACCCGGCCGCCCACTCAAGATTACTTTGGTGTCGATTAGCAGGTTGGCCTTCCACCACATCTGGCACCACCATCGCCATTTTCACTCCACAATGGGCGACTGCGTCTGGTAGTCTGAAGTCGATTATGGGCATTCATAGACCTTGCTACATATTGTCCCCTTGAAAGATCTTCCTCTGGCCCTGTGCAGGCCACCATGCCCACGCCCTCACCCGCAGTCCCCCTCCTCCCCTGGTTTCCTTTACACGTACGCAGTACTGTACCTTCTGTACCAAAGGATACCTCTCACGCCCCCACAGATGGCCTACTCAGTTACAGAGACGGGAGATGACACGCGCTTCCGTAGAACTCTGTACGTTCTCAGTCTTCTGTACGCTCTCTGCGGACACATTCTCTTTGTTCCTGTCCTCGACGAACAACTATCTCCCCTTCACCCTACCCTGGTCCGACCTTCTTCTAACTCCTCCTACTGCGGCGCCTCCAGCCGCCATCTGCGAATGACAAGTCAACCAGTGACGGGGCCGGTCACCCACGACCTACCCTCTTCCACGCCTCCCCCCCTTGGCTGTCTTTCTACCGTACGATCAACCCATCGTCCGTGCGTTCTCTCAAGGGAAAAAGGCACAAGTTGACGGAAGCAAGGAACAAGCAAAGGTTCGCTTGATCGATCGTCCGTCCGCTACACGTCCTGCTCCCCGAAAGTCTATCTCTATCCACGCACCACCCCCAAACGGGGTCCCACGCGGGCAGATTTTCTCGGAAATCACCCTCCCCACCCTTGTTCGCTGCCCACAGCTCCACTTTCGGTGGTGAGGTGACCGGGGTATCGGAGCGTAGGGGGGGGGGGGGGGGTGTGTGTGTGTGTGTGTGTGGGTGTGAATTGTGAGCGGCCGCCTGTACTGGCCCTCGACGGCTTTGCTCTCTGCGAGTCTATTCTATTCTGTTCTCGTGGCTCCTCCTAAGGCTTCAAGCTCCTCTGGTGGGTATTTTTCCTTTTTCCTTTCCGATAAACTGGTAAATTAAACATCCCCAATTGAGATGAGATGGCACGAAAAGAGGGGAATGGGGAAGATGGAGGTAAAGGTATGTAGGTATGTACATGAGTAGCTGGGGAGAGAGAGGAGGAAGAGACTTTTCGCTTGACGCGTGGTTTAGATGCAGTAGCGATATGCCCGACGGACTGGAAAGCTCACGCAGAGAGGATCCTCCTAGCTCATATGAGCGAGCGCATGCATGCATCATCACCACTCGTCGTCATCAAGGGTTTCATCACCATTCTAGGGAAGAAGATGGGTTATTTGCACTTTTGTTTCGAGATCATCATGCTACTCATAATTCAAATCATAAAGCCAAAAACTACATTAATTCTCTTGTCCCTTCTAGAAATCAGGACACTGCCCACCTTCAAAAAAATAAATTCGTACTGACTCATCAAGCTATTGGCTTGTGAAACCCTAACTCGACGTAAATGCAAAACTGGAAGAGAGACTATGAGTGCAAAAGCAAAGCAAACTAGTTCCGAACCGCAAAAGTGAACAACTTGAAAAAGGAACTAGGTATTGGAGAAACATGGGGTATTCTGCAGCGGCGGCTGCACGCGCTCTATGATCATAATGATGATGTTGACTTGTTGGTGGATGTTGATGTTTTTCGTAGACGAATTGCCTGGCCCAGGGTAATGATAATGGATGAATTTGATGCGGTTTCGTTGTCGTGAGATGTGTTATTCTTTTTGCATCGATGCCGCCTCGGTCATGAATGTAGCAGAAAATGACAAGAAAAAAAGAACGCGAACAAAATAATGCAAGAAAAAAAACATGGAAAACTTGGTCGTTTCCGGAAATCCTCATTGTTCCCAGTTCCGTATGCCCTCATATCGTGCCTGTATTGTGTTCCAACCTGTCCTATCCTGTGCCGTAATAAAAAAGCGAATGGGGAAACCGGAAGAGTTGAAAGAGAGGAAAAAAGAAAAGAGACAAGCGGGAGTTGGGGAGGCAGACATTCGCCACTCTCTTCTCTTCCCTCCCCTCTCTCTCTTTCTCGCGTTCTACTCTCTCTCCTCTTCCGTCCCCTCTCGCACCCTGATCCTGACCGTATGTTCAGAATTGCTTTTTTCTCCCTCACTTGGGTTCGCGGCTCCTGCTTCCAACAAAGGAGGAAGCTAGCCTACAACACGCAAGACGCTCCGTGCCGCCGTAGCACCACCAGTGACCACTAACACACGCACACACACTCAGCAGGCAGGACACCGAAAAGACAATGAGAGTGAAACAAGAAAGGATGGTGGTAGTGAAGAGCACCAACGAGTCTGGAACCCTGCAGGTGTCAAAGACGGACACTGTACCCTTCGAGTCCGAGGAAGAGACGCCCCGCGTGGGTGTATGAAAATTCGGTGTGGGAGGGGAGAGGAGGGGGATTGCTTGTGCCTGTGTGTCTGCGTGTGCCAAGTAGGTGTGGTAGGTGTTGGGGGGAGAGAGACAGAGAGAGCGAGAGACAGCATCGGGAGGGAAATCTCTCTCCGTGAATTGTTCCCCACCGCCCTCGAACACCCTTGTCCTGGCCCCCCATTTCATCGTCGAGCGGATTGCAGACCACAGATCCCCGTCCCCTGGCTTGGCCCTTTTCTCTGCCCCCGATATGCATCGTCGACCCTCATCCGAACCTGTCCCCAGAGAGCCAGATCTTGGCGGGAAGAGAAGACGTAGGAGAGAACAGGGGTGGGGAGACGAGAGTAGCAACCGGGACCGGGGGCCCCGAGATCAGCCAGCTAAGATAGCCGTACCGCTCTTGTGATATGCCCATCCAACTAGACGGAATAATCCGCCGCAAGACGTCGTTGATTCCCGTTCCAACAGAAAAGGCGAAAGTAGTCGATGGAGAGAGATAGGCGTAAGCAGGCCAAATCGAGAGAGAAAGAGCAAACGGAAGAGGCGATGAAGTGGATAAAGAAATAACTGGGAGTTCTATTCCTCTCGGGAACTGATCTTCGCATCTGGTTTTTTGTTGCCTCTTCTGACCCATGACATTGAGAGGCGGAGACTTTTTGACTTCCCGCGACCGTCCAACCCGCCGTAAAATAATACATCATCGCCCTAAAAGGCGGGAAAGCGGGAAAGAAAGCCACCCACCCATGACCACCCAACTCGCTCTACGCTTCTGGTAAAGCGAGGGGGGAAACAATCGTTACCCCCGGTAAACGTCTTTGTAAGAAAGAAAGAAAATAGATAGAGGGAAGAAAAGAGTTACAGACCACCCCAGAGACGAAGCACACATCGCAAAGAGCCACACCAAACCGTTACCAAATCATGAGATATGATATGCCAACAGTGCTCACAACTGGGCGTTGGATCCCCAGCCGTAGATGGCACCGTCAGTGGCTGTGGAAGTGCTGTACACCCCAGAGACATCAGCCATGGTATAGGCCTGGAACTGGTAGGGCTGGGCCGCGGCCATGAAAGATCCTGGGGCGCTGGTGGGAGTTGTGACGTTGCCGCCGCCGGGCGTGCTGCCAACGATAACGGTCCTGGTGGGAGAAATGGGACTGAGATTTAGTGGGCCGCCGCCGCAGGCTTGCACCTCGCGCTGCTGCTGCTGAAAGCACTGCCCGTTGACCGCCTGGCTCCGTCTCATCATCTCCTCGTGCATTGGGAAATGCACATGCAGCTGCTGCTGATGGTGGTGGTGATGCTGCGAAGCCATGACGGGGCTCATGGACCCGGTCTGGGACCGCTGGCGCCTTGCGTTGCGGGAGTTTGTCGTGGCGCGGCCTCCTCGGCGTCCAGACATGGCACGGCCGGGCATAGAGCGGTTGGGGTAGTCGGGGTTCGGGTAGTGCGTGATGGTGGAAGAGCGGGGAGGGCTATTGCGTCTGCCCATGCCCATCGGACCGCCGCTGAGCGCGTTGGCGTTGGCGGCGGCGGCGTTGCAGGCACGGCGGCCGAGTAAGCTGCGCGAGGTGCCGCCGCGGTTGCCATCGCGGAAGTGCGTCGTAGGCAGGATGTCATCAAGGTACTTGGGGTTGAGATACCACTCAGACACGCGCTTCTCATTAGACGTGTGACCGTCTGGTTGCGTGTAGATCTCCTTCTCTCTTCTCTGGAACGCCTGGATAAGGGTTGTCATGTTAGCGAACAGGATCATTACACTCAAGTTGGGGACAAAGGAAAGCTCGTCGGTCAGGATTATGCAAGATGCAAGTGCTTCTCTAGCCAGGGGGTGAAAACCAAGCATAACCTGCATAGGGCCTTCCATGGCAGGATGACGATCCTACTGGACTGACGTGGGGCGAGCAAACAGGCAAGATACTTACGTCGTTCATGCTGAGGTTGTGGCGGATGCTGTTCTGCCACCCGTTCTTCTCGGTTCTCTGAGGTTTGTTGGTGTTGTCCCTAAACCACTTGTAGAGCTCTTGCAGAGTCATGGAGTGGTCTGGGGCGTTCTTGAGGGCTCTGTGTATGAGTTTCGCGTAAGGCGGGCCTTCTCCGTTGTTGTTGGCAGCATCTGGCTGGGGGTTGGCCTTGGGAGGAGGGCTCTGGCCACCAAGATCGGGGATGACATCAGGCAAGTCGCTAACGTGAAATGAGATCGGAGAGCCGCCGTATGGTGATCCAGGAGCGTCGGTACCGGGCGAAGATGCGTAGAGTCTGTCGCTCTCCAGAGTGCGCTGCAAGGGCTCGGGCTCGTAGTGGCGCTGTTCAAAGCCGTGGGGGTAGCCGCCGTTACCGTAGTGAAGGGAGACGTTCAGGTCTGTTCCGCGCAGAGTCTCTGGGGACATTGTCAAGTGGTCGTTGGCGAGCCCAAAGGGCGGTTCCTGTGAACGGATAGGCAACTCGTACTGAGAGGCTTGAACCGGTGGGGGAGTCTGGGTTGATGACCAGCTTCGCGGCGAGAGGGAGGCCGGGTTGTATGCCGACTGGACGGCCTGGCCGCGGTATGAGTAGTTGTTGTCAAATTCATCTGTAGACATGGACTGCGGTGAGGACCAGGTAGTCTGATTCATGACTGGCGACTGATATTGATGTTGACTGACGGCGGAGAGCTGTGAATAGTATGCTTGAGGATCTTGGACGGTGAAAGATCGTTGTTGATGTTGTTGTGGCTGTTCGGGGGCCATGGTGTTGTATGTTTCCACCATGTCCGTCCTGACGGCCAAGGTGGTTGGAGACTGTGTGGTGTTGCTCTGTTGTTGATGGTTCAGGGAAGCGCGCATGGTGTGTTGAGGCGAGTTCTTTGCCGTCATGATGCGGGAACAGTGTGACTGAGGAGGTGCAGAAGAGGAAGAGGGGAATCAGGTAACGCTGCCTGAAACAAGTTGGGGAGAAGTTTGCGCGGGAAGAGATTTCAAAACGGGGGAGAGGTCAAGATGTCACAGACACCACTTGACGATGTTGTTGTTGTAAGGATGAAGGGAGGATGGGGAGACGAGTCGAGGTTTAACAATGATCGAGGTGAGACAACAGGTTAATGATGTTGAGCTTGATATCGAAAAAAGACCGTCTCAAGAAGGCGTCTCGAGAAAGAGAGAGGAGACACGAGAGGTTATTAATGAGGCGACTTCAACGATATTGGTTCAAGAACAGAAAAGCACTGATGACTGTTGAAAGTGCCTCCAGCAAGGGGTTGACCCCGTTGTGATTTAACAAGAGAGAGGACCGTCCTATCTTCCAGATGTTCCCACGTCGGTAGTAGAGCGTTGTGAAGGTCGTGCAAGGAACAGAAGACGTATGTCGCCCAATTTGGTCTTCTTGTGTACAAGAGATAGGTACGTACAGATCTGGGATGGACCAAAGAGGCGCAGGACCAGGGTAGTTGCAAGATGGAGGGGCGTGTGGACTGTCTATAAAAACTGACATGGGATGCAGGGGGGTGTCAGCGTAACATGGCCATGTGGATATCGGGGGAGAGAGTGAAAGTGAGTGAGAATGAGAGAGAGGGCAACGTGTGCCAGCTCAGTGCTTGGCCCTGTTTTAGCATTGTCTTCCCGCAGCCGCGGCGGCGCCATGTGTGCGTGTGCGTGTGTGTCTGCGTGTATGTGTGTATGTGTGTCTGTCTGCTTGTTGTGTATATGCTTGTGTGCGTATATGCGTCTGTCTGATGTTCTTCTGTATGCGCGATTGCTGGTCTGCGCGCCCTCCAATCCCCTTTACTCTCTCTGCCGCCTGCGTGTCCGTGTCTGTCTTTGCCCATCTGTGTGTCAACTAGATGGAGGTCCCCATCCACGCCTGCGGCAACCTCTCTGCTGCATGCACAGATCCGTTGCAGCCTCTATTCTCCAAGACCGGACGCAAACGGAAACAGATGGAGGCTTGGATGTGGCTTCTGCCATCAGCTCCGTCTGGGGCAAGTGCAAGAGTCGACTGGGATCATGGAATTTCTATTCTGAAATGCTGATTGAAGGAATGTTGGAGATGGCATACGCTTCTGCGTCCTCATGAAGGGTTCAGGTTAGTAAATCTGAACTGACGGATGCCCTGTTGCCAAAGAAAAGGTGTGAGGAGTCGAGGACGCCTGGGGTTGGACTGGGCGGCATGGAGAGCCTCCAAGGGCGTTTCTTTTTTGGGATTACCTTTCTCTCCCCTCCCTCGTCTCCAGGTAGTCTCTTACCCGAAGGTAAAGCAAAAACCGTTGGAACTCACAACGCCACCGATCTGGTTCCCATTCGTCAAGAGCCGTCGACCCATGATCCAGGTCGTCTGCGTGCAACCACGGTTTGATGGCAGGAGCGGAACTCTGCCCTAGTGACCATACGGGACGACCATGGCGGCCATGACGGCCTAGTCCATCGCCCCATACGGGACGCGGGTGGAGAGGGGGAGTGTGGAAGGTCAACGGCAGGATACCAGCATGGTACACGCTCTAAGCCTGAGGCTACCTCGACACCAAGCGAGATCGCGAGAGAGGAGAAGAGAGAGAATGAAAGATTGTTGCACACATCCACAGCCAGGCCGATATGGGTAGCAGGTCGTGGCGGGGCGATTGTACCAGGTACAGCTCAACGTGAGATGTACAGATGTACGCCTGTCATTCTCATTGTTGGAGTGAGGCCCGCCAGCCAGCTTGACCAACCAACCAACCAGTCAATCATCGAGCTGAGAGAAGGCATCTGGGGCAGAACAACAGCTCCTCGGAGACCAGCAGCAGGTACACCGGACGCGTGCATTGACTTTGGCGAGAAGACCAATCACCCGCTGCTGTCTCCACGAGCGCTGCCTCAGAGTCCTAGCTTGTACCAGTCTAAAGGAGTTGCAAGGCAGGCGGAAGATCGACCTGTTGATGCCAGCCCGCGGGCACGTAGATCATTTTCGAATTCTAGAAAGTTCGTGGTGCTCCCAGAGGCTCAACGATGTCGACACGGATTAAGAACAGGGAAATCATGTAGTCAAGGTGGAGATGCAATGCTGCCTATGCCGAAATGTGGCCGCTTGCTCAAGTGTGGTGTTTCGAGTTTCTTTGCCTTTACATCTGTGCATCACGGGGAAGACCGATCGTTCCAGCTAAGTAGTACCCAGGGGATTCTGCAGTCGTCATAGTACGCTATATTCCACCGACGACGCCCAACGGCCAAGTCGGTGAAGGAGTTGGATCGCCAGCCCAGAGATGAGAGGGCAGGCGTGGCAGGGTGGTGGGTGGATTCGTCTGCGGTGGCGTGGAGATCAGCAAGTAACTGCAGCCATTGTACTCCGACTCTGGTCAGGATAGCTTCATACAAGTCTGCTTAAAAACATGTCAGTTGTCCGGGGCCGGCAGCATTGAGCGCCGTGGGGGCCAGGCAGCTACTCCAAGAAAAGGTACAGCCAGAGTCCGAAAAGGGTTGCCCTGGCGCCCCGTCCGGTGCCCTGATGCCTTGGTGCCCTGGTACCAACTTCCAACGGTTGCACGAGAAGATGGAAAGGAGGTGATTGATTAGTTGCAGACGAGAGCTATGGTCGCCTGTGTGATTGTGCGTCATCCTCTTGTCTTCCCAGGAGGTCGGCCCGCGGCCAGCTGCGGTCTGTTACGGTCGTCGACGGGTGTAGAATCCGAACGGTAGAGGACGGGAAAGGAGGAGAGGAATGTACGTGGTACCAGCGAAAGTGAGAGCGGCGAACGAGCGAGCGGGAGAAGAAGACGAGGCGGATGGGATCTGGAGATGGAGAGCAGATACAGATCTGTCCTGGCTTCTGGCCCGGCCAAAAACAAAACAACCTCCCAACCCCAAACGTTGTCACGATGTATCCGCCCAGCCGGTTGATTCTGTCACATCGTGACATCGTAGATGCATCGTGACAATACGAGCGAGCCTCCTTTCCAACCCCAGCCCGATTCTGGGGACAATTACTTCCGGTAGTAGATCTGCGGAAGGGGGGCATCATGTCAGTATGGTTGCAATCAGAGAGAGTCAAACGTGGGAGTGGACTTGTTCCTTACCTTTTTGAATTGAAAGTGCAGTTGCAGGATACCCTGCAGGGAGTATAAGATTAGCTCAACGCCATGACAAGGGTGGTTGGTGACAGTGATGTGACAGAAAAACAGGAGAATTTGTCCAGAGGCGCGCGTGTAGGCGGTTGGGCGGGGGGGATGGCGGAGTCGGCGGTCTGGCGGAAAGCGAAGGGTGTTTTCTCTCATCCCCGTCGTGGACCGCCTGTCTCGGTATTGGAGAACGGTCTCATGGAGGGTCGGTTCCTTCGACATGACGGCAAATTGGGGAAACGAGGAGAGGAGAGAAGGGTAAGGGGCACAGTTGTGCGGGCGTTCCTCTTTGCAGCCCCCCCTAGAGTGATTCTTGTGCTCTCCGTGCATATGCACCGCGTCGACTCCGCCACGAGCACTATGAGAAGGGAGAGAGAAGCAAGACCAAGACGCAAAGAAAGGGCCACGTGAAGACGGTGTAGAAAACGCCACAAAACATACCTTATCGAAGGAACTTCTGAAGCCCCGATCCTTCTTTGCACTGTAATCCCACTCGCGGTCCACGATTCTAAACGCAATGTCTTCGTATGGGGGACCTGCGATGAAACGGATGAGGCACGTATCTTCCTCCCCTGCTGCGGCAAAAGACTCTCCCCTTTTTCTACCGTGTTCTCGAATGATTTTGAAAGTGGGCGCCTTGGTTTTGTCGATGAGTTCGGGATAGAAGATATTGAACTTGTAGCCCTGGACAACCTTGGGCGGAGGGTTGTCGTGATCGTAATGTGTCTGGTTGTACTTGTTCCATTCGTAGCCCATCTGAACGCGGTTGAAGTATTTCGGCTTTCGTGGCCGATGCTTATCAGCCCATTGAGGTTTCGAACCACTTGCAACGGTCTCTTCTGCCGTGAATATCTCCTCGTCTTCGCCAATACCACGCGCGACCTCACGGTCGTATAGTGCTTTGGTGGCTTGGGAGAAGTCTTCGTTGCCCATCTGTGCAAATCGAGCTGTTCCTGGGGGCGCACTTGAAACAGGTACCGCCTTTGTTTCCGTCCTGCTTGGTTCAGATGACAAGTTCCTGACTGCTGCAGGGCCCGAAATAGAATTGGCATGGTTGGCCTGGTGTTGTCCTAGTGCCTTTGCCTTTTCCGGATCCTGCAGCTTGAGCAATGCGGCTTTGCTGTCGTTGATTGCTTCGGACACCTTTCTCAGCTTGGCCTTAGCCTTCCACACCAACAGACTGCGCAGGAGCTGCTCCCAGTAGTCGACATCGATATCGTCGTTGGAGCGGAGCTTTGCCTTGATCTGTGATTCGAGTGCCTCGAGCTGCTCGTACGTCTTGGGGCGCAGGATCTTGTCGACGTCTTCGGATACTGTGCTGACGACCCGAGCGTCTGGACCTTGTGGTTTCAGCTTCTGCCGCCTGTCGGCACAGATAGTTTGCAGCGATGTCCAGTACTCGCGGTTGCGGTCGTTCTGCTCGAGGGTGTGGTAGGACGTGATGTCAGAATCCAGGTCTCGAAGCTGTGATTCGTCGAGCCCCTGCAGGACCTCCTCTGGAGAAGCCACATTGAGGTGTAGATCAGCATCGTCGTCGTCGAAGACGTCCCGGTCGTCGTCGATGAAGCGCAGATTGAAGGCCAGCAGATCAATAGGCTTGGCTCGGCCTTCCCGAACTCGAATATCAGCCTTCTTCTTGGCCTGTTTCAGAACGAACTTGTCCTCGTCGGCAACAAACTGTCTAGACTGCTCATCCTGCGTCATGTAGCTCGAGTTGTTGTTCTGACGTGGCCTCGAAGAAGGGGGAGGGTTCGAGGGTTTGGTGATGCGGTTGTTCGGGTCGCGTCGTGGAGAGGCTATGTCTCTGTCTCTTTCGCGATCTCTGCGGCTGGGTGATCTGCGCCCAGAGAGCATGGCTCTACGGCCCGGGTCCATGTTTGCTATCGTTGAGAAAATTGGGGGATCGGCGACAACGGTTCTGGTGTCAGGTAAAATGCTGTCTTGGTCGTGAAGGTTGTAAGTTGTGGCGATCTAGTCGTCGCTCGTCGCCAGTTGCCTTGCGACGACGGGGAAAGAGGCTTATCGGCGACTGCCTTCCAACGGGGCAGCTCTTATCGCCATGTGACGTGGATCTGCTGCGAGGGTCCGGCTGATCTCCGGCATTGCCGGTGTACCTAGCCCAGGGTACACCGAGACCTACCGAGATTGGCCCTTCTCACCGAGCGTTGGTTCTCGTCCTTACCTCTCGCCGCACGGACGGATCCGAGGAGGCCAATCAGATTGCCTTCCATGCTTTCTCCGCCCCGCTATGGACTCAATCAGGCGGGGCCGCCGCTAAACCAGGGCCCTGGGACGGCACGCTAGAGCTGATGCACGTCCAGATCTCCCGATTTCAGGAACATGATGACGCACAAGACATCGGCCGATCGAGGACCTGTCTCCAGCTGGATCCCATCGATTCCCCATGCCAAGAGCTAGAGAGCTTGATGGGAGGGCAAAGATGAAAGTTCGCATTATGAAATAATCAAATAACCGATTCAAGGTCAATCTGTTGGCTTGGAACATCACCGTTCCTCTCACCTTATGCTTCCGTGTCGCGTCTTGCGTCCCAGCCACGCGCTTCCGTCCTTAGCTACTTCTTATACTCGTGCCGCTTCTGCTCCCACTGCTCCCATCGCCTCCTCCTCGCGCTTCACCTCGCGTCTCGCCTCGCGCTCTTCTCAGCTCTACACCTGTCGTCCATTCTACAATCATCGCCAGCCGAGCCTGATCAACCTCCTAACAGAGTCCTCTCATCCTCGCTACTTCACCACGATGCCACCAAAGCAGAAGCGCAAGGCGGCACCCGCTGCAGAGTCCAGTGACTCTGGAAGAAAGAGGATCAAGACCGAGCAAAACGGAGGGGATCCCTTGCGCAAGCCGCACCCTTTCCACGAGGACGCCGAGAAGCATGGAATTGTCCTCCGCAAATTCTACCCACACGAGATGAGCAACGACCGAGCACGCGCCTATAACGAGAACGAGCTTCCTCGACCAATCGAGGAGCTCACATCCGCTCTGGAGCAGACTTCCAAAACGCGAAAGGCAGTCAAGACAAAGAACGCCGTGGTACATTGGTTCAAGATGGATCTCCGGACAACAGACAACCGATCGCTGTCCCTAGCGAGCGAGAAGGCCAAAGAGGCAGGGGTTCCACTGATCGCCATGTTCATTGTCAGCCCCCAGGACTATGAGGCTCATCTAACGGCCCCCATCCGTGTCGACTTCATGCTCAGGACCCTGCATGTTCTGAGGGAGGACCTCGCCAAGCTTGACATCCCGCTCTATGTCGAGACCGTTGAGAAGCGCAAAAGGATTCCCGTACGGATCGCTGAGCTCATGGATCAATGGGAGGCCAGTCACTTGTTTGCCAATATGGAGTACGAGGTGGACGAGCTTCGCCGGGAGGGGAAGATGGTCCGCATGTTTGCCGACAAGGGCCTCTCGTACGAGGTACTGCATGATACGTGCGTCGTCCCTCCCGGAAATTTGACCAGCGGGGCAGGCAAACAGTATGCCGTTTATTCACCCTGGTTCCGGGCCTGGGTCCGTCACGTCCACGAGAAC